>NW_006922298.1:619514-626205 GCF_000298275.1 Orycteropus afer afer | reverse complement strand
TTTAAAGGAATGATTCTTCAATTTAGAAATATATTGAATGGTTTAGATTTTTTTTTAATGGCTTGCTTCCATAGTACATTGAAATATGAGATTGCTGATGCTTGAGGAGCCAAGTAACACATAAAAATCTGTTTAAGGTAAAACTGTTCTGAGTAATTATTTAAGTCAGTAGGAAATGTGTCATATAAAAATTCAATATATAGATTATTTATGATAATAATTTAATTTGTAACCTTAAAAACAACTTTTGCATACATTCTCTTAAACTTTGTGACTTGTCCAAGGTCACATATCTAATATGTGGGGGAACTCCTACAGGATCATACAAATAACTCCCACTAAATTTCTGACTAGAAATGCCATCCCCATTCCTCAGGATAATCCAGATGATACAGAACCTTCTACAAGTGGAGTTATTAGTGCAATTGACAAAATGCCAACATTATCCAACTCTTCTTCATTGTCAGAGTACATTTTTATGATCTGTGTATATTTTTTTACGTTTTTATCAAAGTATAACTGTAAATTTATTAGTAACATTTCCAAAACTAAAAATCAAATAAAACCAAACCAAAAAACACAAGCTTACTGCCATTGAGTCAGATCTGACTCATAGTGACCCCTCCTTGGGTTTCTGAGGCGATATCACTATGGGAGTAGATTACCCAACCTTCCTTCCATGAGTGGATGGTGTGTTTGAACCACCTGCCTTCTGGTTAGCAGTAAAAATACCTTAGGCACTAAGATATGATTTATAAAAATATTGATAACAAAAGGTAATATTAAAGAAAACTAAAAAAAAAATTGAAATGAGGTATTCAATTTTTTGAATTGTCATTTACATCACAAATGACTTACAATGGAGTCAGAATGGAAAAATGTTGTAAATCAGGGACTACTAATAAATTTATGTGTGTTGAAATTCCACAATATGTGTTAAATTTCCACAAAGGAAAGAATTGAGAAATTGATAAGTAAAAGAAATAATGAAAATAATAATTATGCAGAAATTAAGCAAGATACTCCTTAGTAACTAATGAGTCTAAAAAGAAATCATTAGAAATATTAGAAAATAATTTGAGATGAAAGAAAATAAAGACAGACCACAACAACACATATGGGATGCAACTTAAGTGGTGCTTGGAGGAAAATGCATTGCTGTAAAAACACATATTTTTAAAAAATATGAAATCAATAAGTTATCCTTCCACTTAAAGAAAAGAGATCAAGAATAGCAAACTAAATCTAAAGCAAGAAGAAGTAAGGAAATGATAAAGGTTTGGGAGGAAATTAATAAAATAAACAACAGAAAAACAAAAGAAAGCCAAGAAACCAAAAGTTGATCCTTTGAAATATCAACAAAAAATTGGTAAAAATTTAGCTATACTGACAAAGCAAAAGAGAGAAAAAACTCAAATTACTAAAATTAGAAATGAAAGATTTAAAATTAATACTAAACTTAGAAAAATAAAAAGCTTTATGAGATAACACTATGAATAACTGTATGCCAAGAAATTAAATAATTTAGATGAGATGTACAAATTCCTAGAACACACAAATTACAGAAATATACTCTAGAAGAAATAGAAATTCTCAATATATCTACAAGTAAAGGGTTTGAATCAGTAATCAAGACTACCCACAAAGGAAACAGGACTAAATGGTTTGGCTACTGAGTTCTACCAAACATTTATTTAAGAACTAGTATCAATTCTTCACAGTCTTTCAAAAATAGAATAGGAGAGTGTGGTAGTTAAGGTTGCATGTCAACTTTGCTGGGCCATGGTTTTGAGTGGCTTGGCAGCTGGATGTAGTTGTTCCATATGATGAGATTGTAATCACTGCTATGATAGAATCTGCTGTGAGCAGCTGAGCAGTTGAATGGGAGTTACCTTCAGGATATGGCCTGCTTCCAGTGTATAAGGAGAAGTTTTGAGAAAGATTTGTAGCTTTTTGGCATATTTGGCCAAATCTTTGAATCAGTGGCCTGCTATGTTGCCTGCTTATCTTTTAGTTAGTTGTCACTGGTCTGCCATATTGCCTGCCAGTCTTGTGGTTGTGCCATTTTACCTGTTGATCTTGGGTTCATCAGCCTCAGCAGTCAGCAGTGGTGTGAGTCAGAAGAAGCCTCTAGCTTTCTCCAGTGGGTCTATAACAAGAGGCAGAGTTGAACCCCAAGGTAGAGGGGCCTTCACTCACCCCTAGAGTCAGCATTCTTAATTCAGACTTCTAGCATTCTAAATTCTAAGGGAATAAATTCCTGTTTGTTAAAGTCATCTACTTGTATTTCTGTGATAGCAGCACTGTAGAACTATAGACACCAGGCAAAGATAGCACAAAACCAATATCCCCTATGAAAATATATGCAAAAACATTCATAATATACCAGTAAATGGACTCTAGCAATGTATAAAAGGGTGACATTCCATGACCAAGTGGGATTTATCCCATGAATGTACAAATTATTCAACTTCTGATAATTAGCTAATGTAATATATCATATATAGAGAGAGAGAATAAAGGAGGCAATCCTAGGTGATGTAAAGGGTTAAGCACTCAACTATTGGCTAAAAGGTTGGCAGTTTAAACCACCTAGATGCACGTCACAAGATAGACCTAACATTTTCTGAAGGGTCACAGCCTTAAAAACCCTATGGAGCAGTTCTATTTTACATGCATGGGGTTATCATGGGCTACATTCAACTTGACAGCAAGTAACAATAACATCTACAGAATAAAGAACAAAACACACATAATTATCTTAATAAATACAGGAAAGTCATTGGACAAAATTCAATATCACTTCATGATTTAAAAAAAAAAACAAAACTTATTCTGAGATAGATTTCTTCTTTCTTCTGACAGTCCATGGTATACTCAATGCTGATGAGGTAGGGGGGGAAAATGGAATCTACACAGCAATAATTACAAAATGTAGCCAGATTGGAAGGAATTCAACCTCAAGACACCCAACTTTTTCTTTTTCTATATATTTTTTATCTATTATTTATATTATATCTTTTCTTTTTTTTCCTTGCTTTTTTATTCTTTTCTTGCCCCATCCAACAAGAGAAGGACATTAATTCTCCACTAGTCAGCCATTTTTACTGTACTAACAACCTCACCCAGTACACGAGAAACACCATCAGCTCCTACACCACTGGATCAACAAAAGACGGTGGACAACACCTGTTCATCCCAACTGCAGCTTTTTTCATGTCAAAAAAAGACCCACATCCACATCCCCATCAATTATTCCATCAACCCAGAGATAACTGGTGAGCACATCAGTGTTGCCAAGTTAACAACCAAAGAAGCACACCTTCCACACTCATCTGAATATGTTGAAACAAAATAACATACAATTAACAAAAAAAATACACAACTTCAAAATGTGTCAAAGGCAAAAGACAACTTCAATTCAAACAAAGAATCAGGACAAAACAGCAGAAGTAAGTGAGCAAAATAAAAAATTAGGAAATTCACCCAAGATAGAACAGGTAATAGAACTACCTGAGAAGGAATTCAAAAGATTACACACACACACACACACACACATATCAAAAAAGAAGAAAGAAACTTCTAAGAGCTCAAGGAAACTATAAACAGTAAAAAGAAAAAGACAGACAATACCTTTAAACAATTCAGGAAAAGCATACAAGAATAAAATGATAAAAAAATTAGAAATCACACAAAAAATAGCAGTTAGATATCCAGAAGATGAACACAAAAATTATGGAGATAGATTACACATTGGAAGGATGAACAAGTAGAATCAAACTGGCTGAATAATGCATATCACAACTTGAAGACAAATCCCTTGACACCTGCTTGCATAAGGAAAAATAACAAAAGAGAAGGAAGAGAAATGAAGAAAACCAAAGAGTTCATGAGATGATATAAAAAAAAATAACATACACCTGAATGGAATTCTAGAACAAGAGGAGGAAATACAGAAAGAATCATTGAATACTTGCTAACAGAAATATTTCCCAACATCATAAATGATAAAAATAATAATCTCACACAGACACCCAGACACTGTGAGAGAGAGATCCAATGGATCTACCTTCTCAGGACCATAGTACTGGGAGACACCCAACTCAATTGGCACAACAAAATACATAAAAGCTTTGTTCCTCATCCTACATTGGTGAGTAGCAACTGGGGTCCTAAAAGCTTTCAAGAAGCCATATAAGATTCACCTAATGGTCTCTGTGCTGGTTACCTACTGCTGCTCTGACAAGAATATACCACAAATGGGATGGCCTTAACAAACAGGAGTTTATGCTCTTACAATTTGTAGGCTTTAAGTTCAAGTTCAAAGTACCAGGCTCTAGGGACTGGGTGAAAGCCTCTCGACCCTGGGCTTCAGCTCTGCCTCTTGCTCCTGGCCCACTGAAGCTAGAGGCATCTCTTCACTCAGGCAGCTACTGACTGCTGAGGCTAACAAGCCCAAGGTCGACAAATAAAATGGCACAGTCCCAATGTTACCAAACCACATGGCAGGCCGTTAATTCAAGTCCATTGTAAGACCCAAGGTCGACAGAGCATGGCAGGTTGTGGAATAATGACACAGCTACATGCAGGGTCCAAGCATGTCATTAGCTAGAGACTATCCCCAAGCCTTCTCTTTATATAGAGGAAGCAGACCACATCCCAAAGGCAGCTACTCGGTTGCTTGTGGTAGATTCTACCATGGAGCTGATTGCCAGTCTCATCATGGGTAACTACCACCAGCTGCCCAGCCACTCAACCAGGCCCAGCCAAGTTGACATACAAACTTAATTACCCAGTCTCCTAGCATCAGAAGTGAAGAAGATTGAAAAAAAAAAAAAAAAGACATTTGAAAGCGGTCAGCCATAGGACATGATGGCCCTCGAGACCAGAAGAACTAGATGGTGCTTGGCTACCAATGCCAACCACTCAGGAAACATCAAATCTGGAGATCCTGGATAGAGTGGGAGGGAAAATGTGGAATAAAATCCAAAACTCAATAATGACCAGAATTACTGGTTGGATGGAATCTGGTAAGATCCCCAATACTATGGCCCTGGGATGCATTCTGAGCCTGGAATAAAACTCACTCCCAGGGTCTGGCTCTCAGCCCAATAGTAAACAAGATGTACACACAGACCACTCAAACCAGGGTGATGCACCGCCATACTCTATGGAAATGCATCCCTTGGAGCAATCAACTATAAGGCACCAGAAGGGCAACATTCATGTGAGGAAATGCAGGACACACAGGAGGGCATAACTATGAGGGGCATGGTGGGTGGGTGGGGTTGCTGGACAGGGAGGGGAGGAGACTGGGTTAGGGTTGGGGCTGGTAAATGGGGAGTGAAACTAAATGTACATGTAATGTTGAACATAAAATAAACTCTGCTCTGTAAACTTGCACCCAAAGCACAATAAATAAATAGATAAGGCAAATTAAGGGGGAAAAAAAGATAAAAATATATCCATCTTGAAGCTCAATGAACAACATACAGGATAGATCCCAAAATTCCAACCAAAGACAAAAAAAATAAATAAAGAAAGAATTTTGAGAGCAGCTTGGATAAAATGATACGATACCTAAAAAGGGCAACCAAAAAGACTAAACTCTGATTTCTCAGCAGAAACCATGCAGGCAAAGAAAGCAATAGGATGATATATGCAAAATCTTGAAAGAAAAAAATTGCCAACCTAGGATTATATACCCAGAAACCTCTCCCTCAAATATGATGGTGAAAATAGGACATTCCTGGACAAACAGAAATTGAGGGAATTTATATAAAACCAGAGCAATCCTACAAGAAATGCTAAAAGGAATCCTTCCAACAGAAAACCAACAATGGCAGACAAAAACCTAAGATGAAGACATGTGACAACACCATTCAGAAACCAACCCAGGAAAAGAATTCTCAGATCAAAAATAGGTTTACAAAATGGAAAATAGAAAAATAGAGGAGAAAATCTGTAAAAGACACCAACTACAAAGCAAATAGAGGGCACAAGTAGTATCATTACAAAACTTCTATATGGAGAGGAATTCAGGGTGATGTCAATATAGAACACATTGTTTTAAACTTAGGGAGATAAGAAATTACTAAAGGGTAACAACAAAGAAAATTAATACACCATCTAACAAAAATAATAAAGGAGAAAATCACAGGGACTTAGTAAATACAAAAGCAACAATAATGAAGAAAAGGGACAGAAAGCTTGATAGCAAAATAAACTCAGCACAGAAAAAATATTTGGAAAAATAAATAATCAGCATCACACAAAAAACACCAAAGAATGACAGTGGTAAATTCATATCTATATTAATTATACAAAATATAAATTGATTAAATGCACCATTCAAGAATAAGATACTGTCACATTGGAAAAGAAAAGAAGACCATCAATATGCTGCCTACAAGACACCTTAGACTCAAGAGTTAAAAATAAATTAAAAATCAAGGGGTAGAAAAAATATATCAAGATAATGACAACCAAAAATGAGCAGGAGTGGCAATATTAATTTCTGATAAAATAGACTTCAAGGCAAAATCCAGCGTAAGAGACAAGGAAGGGCATTATATGATGATAAAAGGGTCAATAGACCAAGAGGCTATTTGTTGTTGTTGTTATGTGCCGTCAAGTCAGCCCTGACTCATAGCGACCCCTCCTTGGGTTTCCGAGGCAGTATCACTACGGA
>NW_006922298.1:615526-617398 GCF_000298275.1 Orycteropus afer afer | reverse complement strand
ACACTACAAAACACTGCTAAAGAAACTGTAAGTGACCTACATAAAGGACAGAATATGTCATGCTCATGAATAGAAAGACTGAACATTGTGAAAATGTTAATACTACTCACAATATTCTATAGATTCAATGCAATCCCAATTCAAATTGCACCAACATTCTTTAAGAACATGGAAAAACCAATTAGTGATTTTTTTCTAGAAAAGAAAGAGATTGTACATGTGCAAAGCACTACTGAACAAAAGAATGAATAAACAAACTGTGTTAATATACACATTGAAATGCTATGCAACATTAAAGAATAATAAGAGAATCACCTCATAACATGGATGAACTTGGGAGACATCATGCTGAATAAAATAAGTCAATCAAAGAAGAACAAATATTGTATGAGTCCATTATTGTAAAAATTCAAGGAAAGGTTTACATAGGGAAGGAAATTTTTCTTTGTTGGTTACCAGGAATGGGAGTGGAGAGGAAATTTTATTTCTTCCTTTTCAATTTGGATACCCTTTATTTCTCTTTGCAAAATGCTCACAATCCTTGATATACCTGGGCCAGCATTGCAGCCATTGTATCAATCTATCTAATTGAGGGTCTTTCCCTTTTTCGCTGATCCTCCACACTTACAAACAGGAAATGGTCCCTTCTGACAACATGACTAAATTAGGTGAGATGTAGTCTGGCCATTCTCACTTCCAAGTGACATTCCGGCAGCACTTCTTCCAGGATAGATCTGTTTGTTCTCCTGGAATTATAAAGTACTTTCAATATTCTTTGCCAGCACCACAACCCAAAAGCCATCAACTCAACTTTGGTCTTCCTTTTTCATTGTCCAGCTTACACATGTATATGAGGTGATTGAAAATACTATGGCTTGGGATAGGCCCACTTAAGTCTTCAGAGGGATTTCTTTGCTCTTCAGCACTTTAAAGAGGTCTTTTGCAGCAGATTTGCATCTGATTTCATGAATGCTGCTTCCATTGGTTTTGATTGTGGACCCAAGTAATATGAAAACTTTGACAACTTCTCTCTTTTCTCCATTCATCATGATGCTGCTTATTGGTCTAATTGTGAGAATTTTCGTTTTCCTTATGTTGAGGTGTAATCCATACTGCAGACTGTTTTTTAATCTTCATCAATAAGTATTGCAACTCATTTTCACTTCCAGCAAGCAAGATTGTGTTACCTGCATATCACAATTTCTTAATGAGTCTTCCTCCAATCCTGATGCCATATTCTTCTGCAAATAGTCTGACTTCTCAGATTGTTGGCTCAGCTTACAGATTGAATATGTGTGGTGAAATGGTACAGTCCTCACACACACCCTTCCTGCTTTTAACCATGCAGTATCTCCTTGTTCTGATTGGAAGACAGCCTCCTGGTCTAAGTCAGGTTCCTCATGAGCACAATTAAATGTTCTGGAATTCCTATTCTTCTCAATGTTATCCATAATTTGCTATGACCCACAAAGTCAAATGCCTTTGCATAGTCAGTAAAACAGAAGTAAACATCTTTCTGCTGTTCTTTGCTTTCAGCCAAGATCCATCTGATATCAGCAATGATGTCCCTCCTTCTACATCTTCTTCTGAACTCAGCCTGCATTTCTGGAAGTTCTCTGTCAATATACTCCTGCAACCAATTTTTGAATTTTCTTCAGTAAGATTTTACTTGCCTGTGATATTAATGATATTGTTTGATAATTTCCACTTTCTGAGGGAACATCTTTCTTTGGAATGGGCACAAATATCAATCTCCTCCACTCAGTTGGCCATAAAGCTGTCTTCCAAATTACTTCACATAGACAAATAAATGCCTGCAGCCCTGCATCTGTTTGTTGAAACATTTCAATGGGTATTCCATCAATTCCTGTA
>NW_006922298.1:613473-614925 GCF_000298275.1 Orycteropus afer afer | reverse complement strand
CCACAGTCAGCTCCTGGCCTTGTTTGGGCTCCAAATATTGAGCTTCTCCATCACCTCTTTCCACTGATATAGTCAATCTGAATCCTGTGTATTCCATCTGGTGAGGTCAATTTGTATAGCCACCATTTATGTTGTTGAGAAATAAGTCGTTGGTCTTGCAAATTCCATCATACAATCTCTGCTGTCATTTTGATCACCAAGGCCATATTTTCCAACTACTGATGTTTTTCTCTGTTTCCAACCTTTGCATTCCAATCACCAGTAATAATCAATACATCTTGATTGCACGTTTGATCAATTTCAGATTGCAGAAGTTCGTAAAAGTCTTCAGTTTCCTCGTCTTTTGCTTTGGTGGTTGGTGCATAAATTTGTATAATAGTAGTAGTCCGTGAAACCAAAATATGACCTTAATTATATACCTACTGAACTTAGAGACTGACTAAAGAATAGATTTGATACATGGTACACCAATGACTGAAAACCAAAGGAATTGTGGGATGACATTAAGGACATCACCCATGAAGAAAGCAAGAGGTCATTAAAAAGACAGGAAAGGAAGAAAAGACCAACACGGATGTCAGAAGAAACTCTGAAACTTGTCCTTGAACAGAGTAGCTAAAGCAAATGGAAAAATTGACAGGATAAAAGAGCTTAAGAGAAGATTTCAAAGAGCACCCTGAGAAGACAAAGTCAATTATTATAATGAAATGTGCAAAGACCTGGAGTTAGTAAACCCAAAAGGAAGAACACCCTCAGCATTTCTCAAGGTGAAATAACTGAGGAAAAAATTTAAGCCTTGAATTGCAATACTGAAAGATTCCATGGGCAATATGTTGAATGATGCAGGAATCATCAAAAGAAGATGGATGGAATACACAGAGTCACTATACCAAAAAGAATTGGTAGATGATCATCCATTTCAGAAGGGGGCATATGATCAAGAACCAATGGTACTGAAGGAAGAAATCGAGGCTGCACTGAAAGAATTGGTGAAAAACAAGGCTATGGGAATTGACAGAATAACCATTGAGATGTTTCAACAAACGAATGAAGTGCTGGGGGCACTCACTTGGCTATGCCAAGAGATTTGGAAGACAGCTACCTGGCCAACTGACTGGAAGATATCCATATTTCTACCCATTCCAAAGAAAGGTGATCCCATAGAATGAGGAAAATATCAAACAATATCATTGGTATCACATGCAAATAAAATCTTACTGAAAATAATTCAGAAATGGTTGCAGCAGTTTATTGACAGAGAACTTCCAGAAATGCAAGTTAGATTAGGAAGGGAACGTGGAATGAGGAATATCATAGCTGATGTCAGATGGATCTTGGCTGAAAGCAAAGCATACCAGAAAGGTGTTTACTTGTGTTTTATTGACTACACAAAAACATTCTATTGTGTGGATCATAACAAATTGTGGATAACATTGAGAAGAATGGGAATTC
>NW_006922298.1:611404-612463 GCF_000298275.1 Orycteropus afer afer | reverse complement strand
CAATATTAACTTATTTTTCTTGTAAGCATATGGATAGTGTCCTCTCACTGACAGCATTGTAGTTCAGTTTAGATCTTGAAACATTCTTTTTGATGATGAATATGACATCATTACTCTTCAATTTGTCATTCCCAACATAGTAGACCATATGATAGTCTGATTCAAAATGGCCAAAACCAGTCAATTTCAGCTCACTAATACCAAGATATAGATACTTATGAGTTCCATTTCATTTGTGACAACTTCCTCTTTTCCTAGATATCCTGCACATATTTGAAATATCAGTGGAACAGCCTCCAGCCTTATAGCAACATGCATGCCACACAGTATGACAGACTGACAGAAGATTGGTGGCAATAGATTGTTAGGACCATGTATGTGTGTATGTATGTATGTATGTATGTATCTACCTATCTATCTACCTATCATCTATCTATATAAATTTTATGGATATGAAATAAATATAGCACACAATTTACAAATAATAATAAAATATACAACAGTCTGTATTGTAAATTCCATACAGCTAATTGATTCTCAGAGAATGTTTTCATTGATTTTTTTTAAGTAAAAGAAAAAGTGATTTTTTTTGAGGGAATAAAGGAGGTTTCAGACTGGGAAGATGTCCATATTCACAGAGTGAAGATGGCTCTTGGACTGGACAATGAGGAAGAAAACATTTTTGTACAGTTGGAGCAGGAACTAAAAGTTATAAAATCATAACTGGTTGAGAGACAATCAGAAGACTCAAGGGCAGGCTATCTAAAACTGGGAATTTAGCAGGGATAGGTGGAAAACATATATGTGGTTTTGTTGTTGTTGTTGTTCATAGCAGCTTCATTTATAACAGCCCAAAATAAGAGACAGCTTATGTGACCATCAAGAAGAGAATAAGTAAATAAAACTCTGTTATATCCATACAGTATTCAATAACCAAGACCTGAGCTGGAAATGCCCCATAGGGTTTCCAAGGTGGCAATCTTTTTTTAAATTTTATTCTTTTTATTTTTTATTTTAAGAGCTTGTTTTACATTCAACGTTATGTGTACATTTAGTTTC
>NW_006922298.1:609541-610258 GCF_000298275.1 Orycteropus afer afer | reverse complement strand
TCTATCTCTTATGTGCACAATTTGGTGTCTTCCCATTAACTAATGTTATCATGGTGGTCACAGACCTTTTCTGTATATACCTTCCCTTACCCACCTCATTGTGTGGGCCCCAACTAGCCTGAAATTAATCTCTCCCCTTCCCTCCACATCCTGGTAACCTACAAAGTGGGTTCCCTTTTCCAAGCAAAGCCTTCTTTGTCTTTTTATAGTAATGGGCTCATAAAGTACTTGTCTTTCTGTGATTGACTTATTTCACTCAGCATAATGTCCTCCAGGTTCATCCACATTGTGAGATGATTCACGTATCCCTCATTATTCTTTAATGTAGCATAGTATTCCATTGCATGGATATACCATAATTTGGTTATCCACTCATCTGTTGATGGGCATTTAGGTTGTTTCCATCTCTTTGCTATAGTGAATGGTGCTGTGAAGAACACAGGTGTACATGTCTGTTCATGTGCTATCTCTCATTTCTTTAGGATATATTCCTAGTAATGGAATTGTTGGGTCAAATGGTATTTCTGTTTTCAGTTTTTTAAGGAAATGCCATACCATTTGGCACAATTGTTGTACCATTTTACAATCCCACCACCAGTGCACAGGAGTTCCAATCTCTCCAGTATTTGTTATTTTCTGACCTGCTGAACTTTGCTATTATTGCTGGGGTGAGATGATATCTTATTGTTGTTTTGATTTGCATCTCTCTAAGGAGCT
>NW_006922298.1:608516-609000 GCF_000298275.1 Orycteropus afer afer | reverse complement strand
AATAAATTAGGGCTCCCAGATTTTCCCCTATTTTATCTTTGTTGAATTTTATAGTTTTGGGTTTTATATTTAAGTCTTTGATCCAGCTTGAGTTTCTTTTTGTGTATGGGATGAGGTATGGGTCTTGTTTCATTTTTCTACAAGTGGCTATCCAGTTTTTCCAGCACCATTTGTTAAATAGGCTGTCTCTTCCCCATTTAAAGGGTTTTGGAGCTTTGTCAAAGATCAGTTGTCCATAGATGGATGGGTCTATATCTGGACTTTCAATTCTGTTCCATTGGTCTATTTTTCTATCATTGTACCAATACCATGCTGCTTTTACTACTGTGGCCGTACAGTATTTCTTAAGATCTGGGAGTGTGAGACTTCCAACTTTGTTTTTCTTCTTGAGAAGTGCTCTGTTACTCCAAGGTCTCTTTTCTTTCCATATGAAATTAGTAATTGTTTTTTCCATGTCCTTAAAAAAATGGTTGGAATCTGGATC
>NW_006922298.1:605469-606398 GCF_000298275.1 Orycteropus afer afer | reverse complement strand
AAACCCAAGGAGGGGTCGCTATAAGTCGGGTCCAACTTGACGGCACATAACAACAACAACAAGTGGGATAGTTTAGGTAGGTCTTGTGATTCTAGAAACTTCTTCATCTCTTCTAGGTTCTCAAATCTGTTGGAGTACAGTTTTTCATAATATTCTGTCAGTATCATTTTTATTTCAGTTGGTTTTGTTGTGATGTCACCATTTTCATTTACAATTCTTGTGATTTAGATCTTCTCTTTCTTTCTTTTGTTAAATCTGCTAATGGTTTATCGATTTTATTAATCTTTTCAAAGAACAAGCTTTTTTTGTTGATTATCTCTATGTTTTTTTTTCTGTTTCATTTATTTCTGCTCTCATCTTTATTATTTCCTTACTTCTAGATACTGTAAGATTCTTTTGTTGCTCTATTTCTAGTTGTTGGACTTGATGAGTTGGGGTGTTGATTGTGTTTCTTTCCTCTTTTTTGATGTATGCATTTATTGATATAAACTTTCCTGTGAGTACTGCTTTCACTGTGTCCCATAGGTTTTGGTATGATGTATCTTCATTATCATTTGTTTCCAGGAATTTTTTTTATTTCAGTTTTTATTTGTTCATTTACCTAGTAGTTTTTGAGCAGTGAATTGTTCATCTTGCACATGTTTGATGTCTTTTCCTTGATCTTCCTATTATTCACTTCTATTTTTATAGCATTGTGGTCTGAGAAGATGCTTTTTAGTATTTCAATGCTTTCAGTTTATTGAGGCTTATTTTATGTCCTAACATGTATTCTACTCTGAAGAAGGATCCATGTGCACTGGAGTAGAATGTAAATTTTGCTGTTATTGGGTGGAATGCTCTGTATATATCTATGAGGTTGAGTTGGTTGATTGTATTGTTCAGCTCTTCTGTATCTTTGTTGAGTTTTTTTCTAGTTGACCTGTCCCTCT
>NW_006922298.1:602672-604184 GCF_000298275.1 Orycteropus afer afer | reverse complement strand
TTCATGGTATGGGGAAAGTTTTCTGTTAGTAGGTCTTCCATGATTTTCTTGGTGTTTTTTTTAGCCTCTTCTTGTTCTGTAATTCCAATGAGTCTTATGTGGTTTCTTCTCATGTCATCTCATGTGATTCTTAGGTTCTCTTCATTTCTCTTAAATCTTTGTTCTATTTTTTTCTTCATACAAGCTGGTGTCCAGGGATTTGTCTTCTAGTTGTGATATGCATTCTTCAGCCAGTTCTATCCTACTCCTTTGTGCTTCTACTGCATTGTGTAATTCTGTAATTTTGATATTCATCTTCTGGATTTCTAACTGCTGTTTTTGTATGAGTTCTGATTGTGCATTAATCTTGTTATTTTCTTCTTGAATGTTTTCCCGAGTTCTTCCAGGGAACTGTCTGTGTTCTCCTTGTTTCTGCTTGGGGTATCCTTAGGCTTTTGTATAGCTCTATAAACGTACCTTCCAAATTCCTTCTCAGATAATTCTATTGCCTCCTCTTCCTCCATGTTTAATGAAATCTTTGTTTGTGGTTTTGCTTCTAATGCCTTGTCCTTTTTTGTTTGTTTGTTTGATTTGAGGTCGCATGTTGTTTCCTAGACATTTTGAGGTTGTCTTTAATTGTTAGTTATGTATTGATTTGTTTTGTCTTGGTTTTATAGTTTAATGAAAAGCTGGAGCTGGTGTATTTTATTTTTTTAGTTATTAATTCAGGTATCCTAGTTTGCTCTGCAGTTTTCTTTGTGATCATGGAATCACTGTGTTGAATATGGATATAGGTCTCTCTTTGTCATAAAGAGGGTTTAGAACTTGAACAGCGAGGTATTATGGTGGCTGAATGTAATTTCTTCTATTGGATGGGTGAGAGTATTGGTGGAGAAGGTGGGAGTGGAAGAGAGAAAGAAGGAAAGCTACTTGTTGCTAATGGTGATTTCTAGGGCTTTGAGCAGGCTGCTAATGATGGCATTGTACTGTTATTCACAGGCCCACAGCTCAAGTTCAGCAAAGACTCCAGTTGTTATGGGGTTGGCACTTTCTGCCAGGCTCAGACACACACCAAAACCCTGCTCCTGAGGCCTCTTGGTGCCAAAAAGCTGACCCAAGCCAACTGCCCACTTCCAGTGCCAGCCCACACCACAATCCATGACGGGAGCTCCTCCCAGGGCCTGCGCACTTGTGTTGCTGTCCCACACTGTGATCCACCACAGGAGTTCCTCTCTGGGCCCGCCCACTTGTAGCACCAATGATCCACTCAGTTTCAGTGGCACTGGAGTCAGGGTAATGCCCACTCCCACCAAGTAGTCCCAATATTACTGATAAAGTCAAGTGTGGGCCCCTCAATGCCAAAAGGTTGACCCAAGCCTGTTCAGTGATCCGATGCGGGGCACCTCCCCAGGCTTGCCCTCTTGTAGCACCAATGGACTCTCTGCTTGGGTTTCAGCAGTGCTGAAAGTGCTCACTCACACCTAGCTGACTCAAGTTACCAATAAAATCAGGTGCTGAAGGTAGATCCTTGGG
>NW_006922298.1:599881-601082 GCF_000298275.1 Orycteropus afer afer | reverse complement strand
CCACTGCCATCAAGTCGATTCCAACTCATAACGATGCCCATTTTGTTTCTGAGGCAGTAAATCTTTATGAAAGTAGATTGTCCTATCTTCCTTCCACAGAGTGGCTTGTAGGTTTGAACTGCCAACATTCTGGTTAGTAGTCAAATGTGTTAGGCACTGCACCACCAGAGATCCTTATCCCTAAGGAACACAAATTAAAAGTAAAAACTATAGAAAGATGGTAGGAATACTAAAGAAAAACAAGTGTAGTTCAACTTCTGGTCAACATATAAAGACTTTACCAGTCAATTATGTCTAATTTGTAAAATAGAGCAATTTTAAAAGTAATTAATTATTAAACACAGAGGAATAACTCTAATAATTTTCGTCTGCCCATGGATGGTTATAAGTCCACATATGTTAAGGGCATGCCACTGTAATAAGATAGCCATATACGAAGTCCAAAGATTTTATCTCTACTCGTGTAGAGATATCATACTCATCATACAAAAATATCATACTCATGATATTTTTCCATGAACTCAGGGTGAACGATCTACCTCATACACAGTCATCTACTTATGGCTGTTGAGCTGGGTGAATTTAAGTTTAAGCTTGTCATTGGGCTGAACAGTCCACTCAGGAGCTGCAGTTTTCATTTATTGGGAGAGATAAATCCAAGTTTTAACTGTGTAATTTAGCAGAACACAGGTTAGTAAGGAGGATGACATACAGTTCTTTCCTTCAGGGAATCTTTTAACTGATGTCCTCTCTTTTTAATATAAGTGGTCCCTTGGAACCATATCAGGCCTACTTTGGAATTTGGCTTTTTGGTTGTCAAAGCCTCCTCAACCTATGAAGACATTCTTTAGAGTATTTGGTCTGCATAGCAAGGAGGGTGACAATTTGATTGCAAGCATTATCATACAGCATTGTCTTGAAGACCAAAGAGAATATATTGAATTATCCTGAACAAAGCTCTCATTCTGATCTCTGGAGTCAGGTTCTCAAGCAAATTAAACTCTTCAAAAAATACAATACCCAGAGCAAAATGGTCTCACAAGTTTATCTGGATCATTGTTTAACTTCCAAAGTAGCTCTCAGGCAGTAGTTTTTCTCAGACTCAATGTTCAAAAGGACATCTAAGGGCAATTACCTGTGTGAGTTACACCAACTGCCATGAAAGCCAGAAACCCAGACAGTCAAGTGGAACAATATTGGG
>NW_006922298.1:598632-599741 GCF_000298275.1 Orycteropus afer afer | reverse complement strand
AAAAGTTGAAATAATAAGCCATTTTGATTGTTTACATGTGGCAGCAATTTTGGATATTTAAAGTGACTGAGGGTACAGCTATTTTGATGTTTACAAGTGGCGACCATTTTGGATATTTAAAGTGACTGAAAAAGGCAAAGGGGACCAGAACAGATCAAGAAGTCAGCCGCAGTGACCCAGGTGAGGAGAGGGAACCCAGGCCACGCCCCCCAAGCAGCGAGGCAGGAAGGCAGGGAGAGAACAGAAAAGGCAGAGGGGACCAGAATAGATTGAGGAGTCAGCTGCAGGGATCCAAGTAAGGGTGTTTGGAGGGGTTCAACAGCTAAGGGAGACAAACTTCTCTGTCAATTTGTCCTACTGTGGTGACATGTTGCTGTGAGTCTTGAGGCTTGTGCCACTGGTGTTTCAAACCCAGTGGGGTGCACGTGGTGCAAAGGTATCAGCCCGGCTTGCAGACTGAGACAGACTAGGAAGAAGGTGAAGGCCATCCACTTCTCAAAGAATTGGCCAGGGAAAACTTTATGAATAGCAGAGAAACACTGTCTGATATGTTACTGTGCAACTTTATGAATAGTCTGGAAACATTGTCCATTATAGAGGAGGAAGATGAGTCACTTAGCTTAGAAAGCTCTCAAAGTAGTACTGGGTAAGAGCTGCATTATCAGAGTAAAATCAGCCTTACTCATATGGATAAGGCAAAGCTTTCGAGACCTCCATTTGCTGACGTGGCACCACTCAAATTGAGGAGAAACAGCGGCAAACATGCATTAATAATCGGAGCATGGAATGTACGAAGTATGAATCTAGGAAAATTGGAAGTTGTCAAAAATGAAATGGAATGCATGAAGATCGATATCCTAGGCATTATTGAGCTGAACCGGACTGGTTTTGGCTATTTTGAATCAGACAACCATATGATCTACTATGCTGGGAATGACAGTTTAAAGAGGAATGGTGTGACATTCATCATCACAAAGGATGTTTCAAGATCTGTCCTGAAGTACAATGCTATAAGTGATAGGATAATATCCATATGCCTACAAGGAAGACCCGTTAATATGACTATGATTCAAATTTATGCACCAACCACCAAAGCCAAAGGTGAGGAA
>NW_006922298.1:596227-596801 GCF_000298275.1 Orycteropus afer afer | reverse complement strand
AATTTAAGCCTTGAGTTGCAATATTGAAAGATTCTAAGGTCAAAATATTGAATGATGCAGGGAACATTGAAAGAAGATGGAAAGAATACACAGAGTCACTGTACCAAAAAGAACTGGTTGATCTTCATCCATTTCAGGAGGTGGCATATGATCTAGAACTAAGGGTACTGAAGGAGGAAGTCGAAGCTGCAATGAAGGAATTGGTGAAGAACAAGGCTCCGGTAACTGACGAAATACCCATTGAGATATTTCAACAAAAGGATGCCCCACTGGAGGCACTCACTTGGTTATGCCAAGAGATTTGGAGACAGCTACCTGGCCAACTGACTGGAGGATATCCATATTTGTACCCATTCGAAAGAAAGGTCATCCCACAGAATGTGGAAATTATCTAACAATATCATTAATATTGCACGCAAGCAAGATCTTACTGAAAATAATTTAAAAAAGGTTGAAGCAGTATATTGACAAAGAACTTCCAGAGGTGCAAGCTGGATTCAGAAGAGAACGTGCAACAAGGGATATCATAGCTGTTGTCAGAGGGATCTTGGCTCAAGGCAAAGAATACCAGAAA
>NW_006922298.1:593015-594809 GCF_000298275.1 Orycteropus afer afer | reverse complement strand
TGGCAGTGAATTGTGTGTGTGTGTGTGTGTGTGTGTGGTATGTTATGCCAATTGAGCTTGATGACCAGGTGGGAAATGTCTCAGATGTTATGCCCTTTCCATGAATGCCTCTGGCCAATCACTGACTGCTACAAAGTGCAAAAGGCCATACTTTGCCTCAAGGAAGGTACAACTCTGTGATGTAAATTCATTCTCCAGAGCTCCTTATGAGACCAGGCTGACTTCAACTGTCCTGACGAAGAAGGGCTTTAGCTATGTGGAATTCAGGAATGGCCTCCAAGTCAAATTCAGTACCGTTGTCAAAGTCAAATGTTAAAGTTTAAGGCCAACGTAAGCAAAATTATTATAAGTTCAATTTCCCCCAGCACTTTTTTATTGCCATGGAGGTGAGTTTCAAGACCTCAAGCACCCAAGTAACTGCACTTGAAACTTTAATCCATTTAATTTTAATTTTCCAAATTTCTTCTTTTTTTTATTGTGATTTAGGTGAAAATTTACAGAGCAAATTCACTTTCCATACAGTGGTTCACATACACTTTGTCTCATGACATTGACCACAATTTACCACAATGCAACAGCTCCCCTCCCACTGAATTTTTTTTTAATAGTCTACTAACTCTCACTGCCATCAAGTCATAGTGACCCCTCCTTAGGTATCCAAGGCAGTATCTCCATGGAAGTTGATTGCCCAGTCTTCCTTACGAGGATTGGCTGGTGGGTTTGAACCTCCAGAATTTTGGTTAGCAGTCACATACCATAGGCACTACACCACTAGAGCTCCTAGATAGCTGTAATAAGACAGCAATTTTAAATGATCTTTTCACCACACTTATTCAATTTATATGCTGACCAACTAATCCAAGAAGCTGGACTATATGAAGAGGAACATGTATTCAAGATTGGAGGAAGACTTATTAACAACCTGTGATATGCAGATGTTATATCCTTGCTTGCTGAAAGTGAAAAGGACTTGAAGCACTTACTGATGAAGATCAAAGGCTATAGCCTTCAGTGTGTATTACTCCTCAGCATAAAGAAAAAAAAAAAAAAAAGAAAACCCTCACAACTGAACCAATAGGCAGCATCATGATAAACAGAGAAAAGATTGAAGTTGTCAAGGATTTCATTTCAGTTGGATCCACAACAAACACCCATGGAAGCAGTAGTCAAAAAATCAAACAATATTCTGGATTGGGCAAATATGCTACAAAAGGCCTGTGTAGTGTTAAAATGCAACGATATCAGTTTGAGGACTAAGGTGCAACTGACCCAAGCCATGGTTTTTCAATCATTCCATGTGAATGCAAAAGCTAGAAAATGAATAAGGATAACTGAAGAAGAATTGATGCATTTAAACTATGGTGTTGGAAAAAAATATTTAATATACCATGTACTGCTAAAAGAATGAGCAAATCTGACTTGAAAGAAGTATAGCCAAAATGCTCCTTAGATGATGGGATGGCTAGACTTCATCTACTTTAGACATGTTATCAGGAGGGACCAACCAGTTCCTGACAAAGAACATCATGCTTGGTAAAGTAGAGGGTCAGCAAAAAGAGGAAGACACTCAATGAGATGGACTGACACAGAGGCTGAAAAATGGGCTCAAACAAAGCAATGACTATGACACTAGAATGGGACTGGATGATGTTTTGTTCCATTATACATAGGGTTGCTATGAGTCAGAACAGACTCAACAGCATGTAACAATAACAATGGCTAATTTCTACCTACCAACATGATGGAGTTAGGAAGATATATAAAGTAGCATACCACCATACAGATAAAATAAAT
>NW_006922298.1:591695-592745 GCF_000298275.1 Orycteropus afer afer | reverse complement strand
TATAGCGTAGTGCCTAAGGCACTTGACTGCTAACCAGAAGACTGGAGGTTCAAACCCACCAGCCACTCCTTGGAGGGAAGGTCGGGCAATCTACTTCCGGGCAATCTACTTCCATAGTGATACTGCCTCGGAAACCCAAGGAGGAGTCACTATGAGTCAGGTCCAGCTCCATGGCACATAACAACAACAACAAAATAATGGCAGTGTTTAACAGCAAGCTCACAAAATTCCCGACTATTTAACAAATTGCTTCTTTCAAGACAGTAAGAGACAATTTTAGTATACCACTGGAAATTAACTACTGTCATTAAATCATTTGTAAATACTCCTGGGTATTAACAAACATATTGAGGCACTGAACATCATTAATCATACAGAGGAACTCACAGTAGGAAAGTAGCAGTTGTTAAAATGATTTTTACTTATAGAGTTGCTTGAAGCCAAAGTTTGCATACTCATGACATCTTTAGTATTGGTTATTTGTGGTGTTGTAATAGCAGTTTTCTCTGTGGAACTTTTAATAATTATTAAACAATAAATTTTATCAAATATTATAGGAGTAGGAAACAACTGATTAGCAACCTTAATTTCTACTACTGGGTAGCTCAAAATCGCCTTGATAACTTCAGTCTTCTAACATTTGTGTAGGATGCTGTTCCCATAGATCAGATACTTCAAATGTCTTTTGTCTTAATTTTATTCATTTCATACTATATCATTGGAAGTAAGATTAGGATACAAATTCTGTAAGTGGCTTTATCACTTTATCTGAACAGTATGGAACCTTAACATGCCATCTAGAAAAAAACAGTATGGATGATAAATAGAGAGCCCTGGTGACACAAGAGTTTGTCTGCTAAACAAAAGGTCAGTAGTTTGAACCTACCAACTGCTCTGGGACAGAAAGATGATGCAGTCTGCTTATGTAAAGATTTACAACATAGATGACCCTATGGGACTTTTTATTCTGTCCTGTAAGGGTCACTATGAATTGAAATTGATTCAATAGCAGTGGGTTTGGTTTGGGTTTGGATGATGATTTATGGAAAA
>NW_006922298.1:589335-591180 GCF_000298275.1 Orycteropus afer afer | reverse complement strand
CTCGCTTCCAAGGAGCACTTTGGCTGCACTTCTTCCAGGACAGATTTGTTAGTTCTTCTGGCAATCCATGGTACTTTCAGTATTCTTCACCAACATCACAACTCAAAAGCATCAACTCTTCTTTAGTCTTCCTTATTCATTGTCTGGCTTTCACATGCATATGAGGCTACTGAAAACACCATGGTTTGGGTTAGGTGCACCTTAGCCTTCAAAGAGACATCTTTGCTGTTGAGCACTTTAAAGAGGTCTTTTGTAGCAGATTTGCCTAGTGCAATACATTGTCTGATTTCTTGATTGCTCCTTCCATTGGTATTGATTGTGGAACAAAGTAATATGAAATCTTTGACAACTTCAATCTTTTCTCCATTTATCGTGATGCTGTTTATTGGTTCAGTTGCAAGGATTTTCATTTTCTTTATGTTAGCTTCTAGATTAAGAAAGACTCAGAAGAAGGAAGGGGCCATACACTTCTCAAAGAATTGGCCAGTGAAAAACTTATGAATAGCAGTGAAACACTCTATGCTATATTACTGGAAAACTTTATGAATAGCCCTGAAACATTGTCAAATATAGTGCCAGAAGATGAGCCCTTCAGGTTGGAAGGCACTCAAATTATGACTGGAGAAGAGCTGCCTTCTCAGAGCAGAGCCAACCTTAATGACGTGGATGGAGTAAAGCTTTCAGGACCTTCATCCACTGATGTGGCATGACTCAAAATGAAAAGAAACAGATACAAATATCTATTAACAATTAGAACTTGGAATGTACAAAGTATGACCCTAGAAAAATTGGAAGTTGTCAAAAATGAAGTGGAACACATCAAAATCGATATCTTAAACATTAGTGAACTGAAATGGACTGGTTTTGGCCATTTTGAACCAGACAACCATATGATCTACTACTCCAGGAATGACAAATTTAAGAGAAATGAATGGCATTCATCATCATAAAGAATGTTTCAAGATCTATCCCAAAGTACAATGCTGTCAGTGATAGAATAATATCCATACACCTACAAGGAAAGCCAGTCAATACCTCTATTATTCAAATCTATGCACCAACCACCAAAGCCAAAGATGAGGAAATTGAAGATTTTACCAACTTCTGCAGTCTGAAACTGACAAAACATATGATCAGGATGTGTTGATTATCACTGGTGATTGGAATGCAAAAGTTGGAAACAAAGAAGAATCGCCGGTAGTTGAATAATACAGCCTTGGTGATAGAAATAATGCTGGAGATAACATGATAGAATTTTGGAAAACCAACAACTTATTCATTGCAGTTGTCTTTTTTCAACAACAAAAATGGCAGCTATACATATGGGCTTCACCTGATGGAGTACACAGGAATCAGATGGTCTACATCTGTGGAAAGAGGTGATGGAGAAGCTCAATATCTTCAGCCAAAACAAGGCCAGGAGGTGAGTGTGGAACAGACCATCAACTGCTCATATGCAAGTTCAAGTTGAACCTGTAGACAATTAAAAGAAGTCCACGAGAGCCAAAATATGACCTTGGATATATCCCTCCTGAATTTAGTGACCATCTAAAGAATAGATTTGATGCATTGAATACCAATGACTGAAAACCAGAGGAATTGTGGAATATCAAGGACATCATCCATGAAGAAACAAAAAGGTCATTAAAGACAGGAAAGGAAGAAAAGACCAAAATGCTTTAAGTCATCTACACTTTCAGCAAGGAAGGTTGTGTTGTCTGCATATCACAAGTTGTTAATGAGTCTTCCTCCAATCTATATGCCGTGTGGTTCTTCATGTAGTCCAACTACGCAGATTATAGTGCCTAAGGCACTTGACTGCTAACCAGAAGGCTGGCAGTTCAA
>NW_006922298.1:587306-588022 GCF_000298275.1 Orycteropus afer afer | reverse complement strand
ACATAAGTATGATGAAAGGATACAACCCTGATGCAGACCCTTCCTGATTTTAAGCCATACAGTATCCCCTTGTTCTGTTCAAATGACAGATTTTTGGTCTATGCACAGATTTCTTATGAGCACAATTAAGTGTTCTGGAATTCCCATTCTTCTCAATGTTATCTATAATTCCTTATGATCCACACAGGCTTTTAAAGGAGCTTTGATTGCATAGTGGGTAAGACATTTGGCTAATAACAGAAGATTGATCATGCAAACCCACCAGCTGCTCTGCAGGAAGAAGATGAGGCAATCTACTTCCATAATGATTCACAACCTTGGAAATGTAAAGGGAGTTGCTATGAGTCAGAATCAATTTGATAGCAGTGGATTTAGTCTCCATACCCTGAGGCTTTTATGTGTTATCTCATTGCGTTCTAACCTGAATGATGGTTTCTGCTGAATAATCTGAGATTAGTCTTAGCTCTACTTTCTAGGTAACTTTTCATTTTTCCAGAGCTTTTTCCAGGACTTTTTCTTTGTCTTTTGTTTGGAAAATTTGATTATGATAATCTTGGAGATTTTCTTTTGGGGTCATGCTGTTTGGGGTTTGGTGAGTTTTTGAATGCATATCTTTTCAGCTTTCATGATATTAAGGAAGTTTTCTTCCAATAAATCTTCAACAATATTTTTCAGTGCTTCTTTCTTTTTTTTTTTCTGTCTCTTCCTGTTCTGGA
>NW_006922298.1:585357-586996 GCF_000298275.1 Orycteropus afer afer | reverse complement strand
ATTTGAAAGCAATCAGTCCTAGGACATGATGGACCTCAAGACAAGAAGACCTAGATGGTGCCTGGCTACCAATGTCAACCACTTGGGAAAGGATCAAAACTGGAGATCCTGCATAAAGTGGGAGGAAAAATGTGGAACAAAATCCAAAAACACAATAATGACCAGAATTGGTCGTTGGAGTCTGGTCAGATGGAGTCTGGTAGGACCCCCAATACTAAGGCCCTGGGATACACTTTAGGCCTGGAATAAAACTCACTTCCAAGAGCTGGCTCTCAGCCCAATAATAAACACACCCAGACCATTCAACCCAAGGAGACACACCCACATACTCAATAGAGATTCATTGCTTGGAGCAATTGATCACAGGGGCCCCAGAGGAGCAACATTCACAAGGAGGAAATGTAGGACACCCAGGAGTGCATAACTATGAAAAGCATGGGGGAGGGGTGTTACTGGGAAGAGAGGGGTGTTACTGGGAAGGGAGGGGAGGAGAGTGGGTTAGGGCTGGGGTTGGTAATTGGAGAGTGAAACCAAATGTACATGAAGTGTTGAATGTAAAACAAACTCTGCTCTGTAAATTTGCACCCAAAGCACAATATAAAGAAAGAAAGCACCTAAACATAATTCTTTTGAATTCTTTATCAGGTATTTCCAATATCATTTCTACCTCAGAAAGGTTTTCAAGCTCTGTATTATGGTCAATTGTTTGAGCCACCCTGTCTTGTTCCTTCATGTGAACTGAGATTATTTGTTGTCTCTGAGACATTATGTGTTGTTATATGTGTATTTGATAGTTGTAAGTTGGTGTGTTTTCTGTAGGTCATATTTGCTTTATTTTCTTTTGATATATTCAGAGAACAGGGTGGGTGTGCTATTCTGGTCACTAACTTAGCAGCACTAGGGTGCTAATCACCTGTCTCTGTGTGAATTTGGTAACAGATAGGAGTGTGAGTGCAAGTTGCTGATCTCTGGTTATAAGGAGCTACTGAAGGCAGACTAGGCAGGAGTTGGCATCCATCCATCACTGATCAAGTGGGGCACAAACTGGGGGTAGCAATTGCCCAGTGCATGGGGTGGTAGGTATATTGGGTATGGTCACATAGAGTTGTTGGCTTTAAACTGTTGTTGTTGTTATGTGCCGTCAAGTCACACACAACTCATAGCAACCCCTCCTTGGGTTTCCAAGGAGGTATCACTGTGGAAGTAGATTGCCCAACCTTCCTTCCGAGGAGTGGCTGGTGGCTTGGAACCACCAACTTTCTTGTTAGCATTCAAGTGCCTTAGGCACTATGCTGCCAGAGCTCCAGGAAAAAAAAGACCAAAAAAAGGAGGGAGTGGAAAGAAAGATTTAAAAAAGAAAAAACTTAAATAAACAAGAAGAAGGATAAGAAGGAAAACCTAAGAAGAAAGAAAAATTTTAAAAAGAGAATAAACCTCAGCATAGTCAACAAAGATGGCTGTGACAGGAATGCACCACCATCAGTGGAGGGGCAGGGACATGTGTTATTACACCCAGAGTTTGTGGTTGGTGAGGCATCTTCTCCACAGGATCAAAAATGAAAATAATAATAATAATAATACAGAAGAAGAGAAATAAAAACTAAAAGAAAACAATTTTAAAAAGCAAGCTGCAAGAAGA
>NW_006922298.1:580993-583904 GCF_000298275.1 Orycteropus afer afer | reverse complement strand
GGTGGGTTTGAACCACCAGCCTTCTGGTTAGCAGTCAAATGCCTTAGGCACTAGACCACCAGAACTCCATGAAAGAAGGGAAGGCCCTCAACAAAATGGACTGACACAGTGGCTGCACTGATGGGCTCAGATACAGCAAGGATTGTTAGGCTGGCACAGGACCGGGCAGTGTTTTGTTCTGTTGTGCATAGAGTTGCTATGAGTCAGAGCCAACTTGGTGGCACCTAACAACAACAACAACTCAACATGAGAATCTGATCCTCTATCATGCCACTTCTTCCAAGTGATATAGGGTAAAATTTTATTGATTAATTCTTACTGGTTCAAGTCAAGGTGTTGACTCAATGAGAATAGAACTTTTATTTTTTTACATTAAAAAGTAATCATAACAGTTTTATTCAGAGTAGCCAAAAGTGAGAAACAGCCCAGGTGTCCAAAAGGAGTTCTGAAGCCATTATTGGTTAATTTTGTAAGATATTCTGACTTCTGGGGCAAAGAAGAATGAAAACCTTCATAGTTACTGAAGCTTTAGATAAAGATAAGAAAAATTAGCCAATACTTACCTGATATTCCTCATAGATGGGTGAAAGTTTTTCCTCCTGACGTTTGGCATGATGCAGGTATAGCTATGGAGTCCTGTAATGTAACATTTAAGAACTATCCATCTATCTTGATAATGTTTTAAAACTCCTCATGGGTTTTCAATTTTATGTTGTAATTTTCACTCTATGTAGATGATAACTAGATAGACATGTATAAATGCACATATGTACTATAATGTATAAAAAGAATATATGTATGTGTTTATAAATACACTCATATATCCATATACACATGTACACAGATATATGTGTTTGGTTTTGTAGTCTTATGAATGTAGTTTAATCTACTAATCCTCACTACCTATATTTATAGGAAACTTAAGTGTGCATGAATTGTGAAAATGCCTGTACTATAAGCTATAGTCTGTTGCTTCTATGAAGATATCAAAACACTGATTATATAGCCATCATTAAGCAACAGAAAATGGACCCAACCCCACCCATTTCTTTGAAGACTAAGCAAGAGCTTTACTTTTCCCCCTCTCTCTATTAGGAGCTCTGGTAGCATAGTGGCTAAGACACTTGCCTGCTAACCAGATGGCTGGCGGTTCAAACCCACCAGCCACTCCTCAGAAGGAAGGTTGGGCAATCCTACTTCCATAATGATACTGCCTCGGAAACCCAAGGAGGGGTCACTATGAGTCGGGGCCGACTCGACGGCACATAACAACAACAACAACAACTATATATATGCCTATAACCTGTTACTATCTATCCAGTGCTATTCAGTTCTTACACTCTGGCAACAGACACTGCTATCTCAGCCCTTTGAAAACTCCCAGTTTTGCTCAGGCACATCGCTTCAATTTTCACACCTGTTTCCAATAGTAGTCATCAGTACAGCATGTACAAACACAGATATTTTAAATATACTGTAGCATGGAACTTTACAAATTAATTTGAAATTTTTATGATTGCTTTGGTATATACACTCTTCTGAAGCTCAAAATAAAGTTCATAATATAGAAAATAAAATATTGAGTCAATAATGTAAGTATGGCTAAATGTCGCTTAAAAGAAATTACCCTTAAAATGATTACTAACAATTTTCGTCAAGGATTCAGCCTCACTCTGACTAAATTATAGTAAGTTTCCACACTGTGATCTCTTCCCTCTCACGTTACTTTACCAAAAATCATTCTATTTCCCTGCACTAATTATGAGAAAGGGAGCTCTGGTGCTGTAGTACCTAACACACTGCTAACCAGAAGGCTGGAGGTTCAAACCCACCAGCCATTCCTCGGAGGGAAGATTGGGCAATCTACTTTCATAGAGGTACTGACTTGGAAACCCAAGGAGGGGTCGCTATGAGTGGATCTGACTTGGTGGCAGTGAGTTTGGTTTTTGGTTTGGTAATTATGAGAAATCTAATCTTTGGAATCGAACTCTGATAATTTTTCTCCTTGACATCTATGAATACAGAAGAGAGACGCTAAATTTTTTCAGTGTCTCAAGTAATTCTTTTAATAGATTTAGCCTCTCAGAAATCAGTGTCAGCTTTTTTCATTTTTTTTTTTTAATGGAAGATGATTAGCTATAGGAATGCTAAACTCTCAGACATTAATTAAATTTTATGACTGGAAGCTCATCAATAGATCTAAATAAAATAGTACTTAGTCTTATTTACCTTCATGTTTATTGTATATATACAGCTTCCAGTTTCTAATATCATTTATACAATGGTGTTATTATCCTAATAATTTACTCTTAAATGAAAGAATTTCTATGTCTAATTGTACAGATTTGTTATATAAAGTGCATTCATATTTACTTATAGCTCTCTAAGTTAATATTCTTTATGTTGAGAAGGCATTCTTATTATCCAAGTTTTGCTTAATCCACTTTTCTCTGTTTCTTTTATATGTCTTTTAATTTACTTTAATTTTTATCATTATACCAATTTCATCTATAGCACATCTTTGATAGCATATCATTTGTTATCTAGTATCACCCTTATCTCCACTCTGAGAACTTAATAGGTACTATGCTTAGTTCTACCGACAGTTCCATTTCCTGACTGAGCACCATTTAGCTGATCTTGGCTGGCTCTAGTACAATCTATACCAGAAAGTTGAATGTTTTGAATGAAGATTGTGGATGGTTGTTTTCTCTACATCTGCATTGGTTTTTGTCACAGGATTTACAGTGAAATAACTCTTTGTATAAGGCCTACCAGTTATTGACTCATCTGAATACATTATGCCTTCTTGGAAATAAACTCCATTTGATACTCACTATAGGAGCTCTGGTAGCATAGTGGCTAAGGCACTTGACTGCTAACCAGAAGGCTGGCGGTTCAAACCCACCAG
>NW_006922298.1:577489-580298 GCF_000298275.1 Orycteropus afer afer | reverse complement strand
ACCTTCCTTCCGAGGAGTGGCTGGTGGATTTGAACCGCCAGCCGTCTGGTTAGCAGGCAAGTGTCTTAGCCACTATGCTACCAGAGCTCCCTATAGTTCATAAGCATACAGAATTAGAATTCAAAGTGAGCTTTATTTAATATAATTTGAACATTTCAGTGGCATGTCATTATAGGCTTCTGCAGAGAGATGAAGAGAGGCAATTTTAAAAAAGAATTGTATTGCTGTTGTTAAGTAAATGTTTTGCTGGAAACCAATTTTCTTTTCTTACCTTGTTTCTGCTTTTTTATGACACACAAAAAGTGAGGTATAAAATATATCAAGTGTCTCAAAGGAAACACATATACATTGTGATACTTTATGCATTTTTAAAGAATTTTCAAATATTATTCCCTTTAATCAGCTTAATAATTTTTCAAAGTAGCACAGGGTTTGTTATTTTCATGTGACAGATTGATAAACTAAGATATATAGCTAAGTAACTTGCTCAAGGTTAAAGAGGGAATGGGAAAGATAGAAATAGAAAAATAGTCCTCTAATCCTTTACATTTTGTGTTCATCATCACCCATTCATTCAATAAATAAGTACTTTTAGAACCTCCCATATGTCAGGCATTGTTCTGGAGTTTGGGAAAATATGAGACAAAAATATTCACGGTTCTTGCCTTTATTCAGTTTCTACATTCCAGAAATACGAAGACTGGTACATAATCTACTAAAGAAGGCTGTATGTAGTAAACATGTTTGGTAAAAAAAAAAAAAAAAAAAAAAGATATAATTTGGCATGAAATAAAAAGAAAAGGAATGGTAAAATAAATGTTATATTGATGGTAATTAATGATAATTTATATGATTGCTGGTGTAATGGTTAAGGCATTTGGCTGCTAACCAAAAGGTAAGTGGTTCGAACTCATCAGCTGATCCATGGAAGAAAGATGATGCAATCTACTTCTGTAAAAATGTACCACTTTAGAAACCCAATGGGGTTTGCTATGAGTCTGAATAAACTCAATAGCAGTGAGTAAAATATTATGTATAGCACACTTGCAAAGAAGTATTTGATTAAAAACTATATGTATGAAAGTTATTTAAGGACTGGATTTAAGCCCATAGGGACAAAAGAATTAGGAGGCTATATTAAAGAGAAAGGGTACATTACTGTTTATGAAAAGAAAAACTAATGAGATGGTATTGTTTACTACTGAGGGATAACAGGAATGCTGAAAAATTGTGAGATTGTGTTTAGTGATTTTGTCATCAAAGTAATATATGGAAGAGAAAAAAAATGGATAAAGAAGGAAACAACAAATGGTAATCTATTGCCCTTGAGTTCATTCCCACTCACAGTGACCATTGGACAGAGTAGAACTGCCCTATACCGTTACCCAGGCTATAAATCTTTACAGACACAGAGGACCACATCTTTCTCTCATGGAATGTTTGGTGGCTTTGAACCACTGACCACTGGATTAGCAGCCAAGTTCATAACCACTGTGCCACCAGGGCTACTTAATAAATGGTAAGGAACTGATATTTTTTCAAAGGGAATGAATATTTGTAAATGACGTTTTTGGTCTTGCAAAAAATCTCTCCTGGAAAAACAAAGAAAATAAATATGTATATAACAATGTTTTCTTTAGAAATATTTCTGGTTTGCATTTTTAATAATCAAACTTTTAGACTCTCACTCTTGTAACATGCAATTATTATTGTGATAGTCATTAATGTGGCTGTGATAAATATAAATTATATATTGTTGTTAAGTGACGTCAAGTTGGTTCTGACTTACAGCAATCTCAGGTACAACAAAACAAAACACTGCTATGTCCTGTGGCATCCTCACAATCTTTGTAATGTTTGAACCCATTGTTGCAGCCAATGTGTTAATCCATTGCATTAAGGGTCTTCCTCTTTTTCACTGACACTCTACTTTACCACACATAATGTCCTTCTGCTGGGACTGGTCCCTCTTAATAACATGTCCAAAGTATGTGAGACAAAGTCTCACCATCCTAGTTCCTAAGTCACATAAACTATATATAGTTATTTACAGTTTAAAAAGTGATTTCATACCATCAACTCTCTTTGTCTTCAAATATATACTAGAGTTTTTAATCTTCAATTATAATCTAGAATTTTCATTAAAGACCCCCATTATACAAAAGAGAGAATCAAGGCTTCAGTAGACCAATTTAAGTCAGTAAATTGTAGAGATTGGACTTGAACTCAGGTCTCTGACAAGTCCTGGAAAATAGCATCCACGTAGAAGCTCTTCTATACTCTTTATAATTCCATTAATAAAAGCCACTGATTTTATTTTTATAAATTAATTGCTTTTGAAAATACAACTCTTATGGATGTTCTCCTTTTTATTTTTTTAAGCTTCATAGGCTATGTCAGATAATTACCAAAAACATAGAAATTTTTCATTAGACTCTGCACTTTACCAGCACTGCATAGATGAGTCACTTAACTTAGAAAGCTCTCAAAGTAGGACTGGGCAAGAGCTGCATTATCAGCATAAAATCAGCCTTACTCATATGGATAAAGTAAGGCTTTGGAGACCTCCATTTGCTGATGTGGCACCACTCAAATTGAGGAGAAACAGCGGCAAACATCCATAGATAATCGGAACATGGAATGTACGAAGTATGAATCTAGGAAAATTGGAAGTTGTCAAAAATGAAATGTAATGCATCAAGATTGATATCCTAGGCATTAGTGAGCTAAAAGGGACTGGTTTTGGCCATTGTGAGTCAGACAACCATATGATCTACTATGCCGGGAATGAGAGTTTAAAAAGGAATGG
>NW_006922298.1:566534-575777 GCF_000298275.1 Orycteropus afer afer | reverse complement strand
GATCATGACAAATTATGGATAACATTGAGAAGAATGGGAATTCCTGAACACTTGCTTCTACTCATGAGGACCTGTACCTTGACAAGGAGGCTGTCATTCGAATGGAACAAGGGGACACTACATGGCACAAAATCAAGAAAAGAGTGTGTCAGGGTTGTATCCTTTTCCCATACTTATTCAATATATATGCTGAGCAAATAATCTGAGAAGCTGAACTATATGAAGAAAAATGTGGCATCAGGATTAGAAGAAGAATCATTAACAACCTGAGATATGCAGATGATACACCTTTGCTTGCTGAAAGTGAGGATGACTTGAGGCACTTATTGATGAAGATTGAAGAATAGTCTGTAGTATGGATTACATCTCAATATAAAGAAAACAAAAATCCTCACAACTGGATCAATAAGCAGCATCACGATAAATGGAGAAAAGATTGAGGTTGTCAAAGAATTCGTGTTGCTTGGTTCTACAATCGACGCCAATAGAAGCAGCTGTCAGGACATTAGACGATGTATAGCACTGGGCAGGTTGGCTGCGAAGGAACTCTTTCAAGTGCTGAGGAGCAAGGATGTCTCCTTGAGGACTAAGGTGTGCCTGAAACAGGCCATGATATTTCCAATCACCTAGTATGCACGTGAGAGCTAGACAATGAATAAGGAAGATCAAAGAAGAGTTGATCCTTTTGAGTTGTGGTGCTGGCGAAGAGTGCTGAAAGTCCCATGGACTGCTAAAAGAACTAACAGATCTGTCCTGGAGGAAGTGCAGCCGAGATGCTCCTTGGAAGCAAGAATGGTCAGATTTTGTCTCACCTGCTTTGGTCATGTTGTCAGAGGGGACCATTCCCTGGAGAAGGATGTCATGCTTGGTAAGGTGGAGGGTCAACAAATGAGGGGAAGGCCTTCAACAAGATGGATTGACATGGTGGCTGCCACAATGGGTTCAAGGATCATGGAGCTGGGGCAGGATCGGGTGGTGTTTCGTTCTGCTGTACATGGGGTCACTATGAGTCAGAAACAGCTTGATGGCACCTAACAACAACGGCAGCATAGATTATGCTTGGAATGTGTTCTTCAGGGGAAATTATTCTACATAATTCCATTTACATCAGTGTAGGAGATGCTCAGACTTATATTTTCTTTTATTGATACTACTGTCTGTTCTACTGTGTCCTGAAAACAGAATATATTTCTACATCTTTTGACTTTAATCTTTGTGTATTCATGACTGGCTGTAGACCAATGGTAAAATAGGAGAATGACTTTCATAAACATGTAATAGGAATAGTAAATAGAAGGGATAACAAATATTTTGTCTCCTGTGTAGTTAATGTAGGTAAGGCCAGCTCTAGAGAACTGTGGATCTCATTTATGATGCACAATATAAACAAAGCAATATTAGAGCCTTAATTAACAATAAGCAATATCCAGATTGCTGTTGTTGTTATGTGTCGTCGAGTCAGACCCGACTCATTGCGACCCCTCCTGGGGTTTCCGAGGCAGTATCACTACGGAAGTAGATTGCCTTAATCTTCTTTCCGAGGAGTGGCTGGTGGGTTTGAACTGCCAGCCTTCTGGTTAACAGTCAAGTGCCTTAGCCACTATGCTACCAGAGCTCCAGATTAAGGAACTGAAAATGTTTCCGCCACTTCCCCACAAGACTGTAATACTGAAATGAATAAAAAATGATTTGGTATAGTATTTATCCTATTTTCAACTGACAAATCAGCAAACCCTTTTGCAGAAACCATTCAGAAGATGCCCGTATTTTTTGAGGGATAAAATATCATGTAAGTTTCTTTTTATGGGTCAAGATTTTCTTCAGCTGTTACACTTGTCCTACATACATTTGGTAAAAAAAAAAAAAAAAGTGCAGCATACATAATCCACTAGCAATATTGAGAGTATTGGGAAGAAGATGGCACACAGAGAGGAGCCTACCTCCCAGATTGACCAGGGTAAAATTTGTCTCAGAGAGCTAAAGAAAGTACATGTGCCATTTATTTCTATTATAGTAACTATTATTGGCATCAACTCTTGAAAGCTCTAAACTCATTATTAAAAAAAAAAAAAAAGCCAAAAACCAAACTCACTGCCCTGGAGTCATCTCTGATTCATAGTGACCCCTCCTTGGGTTTCCAAGGAGGTATGTCTATAGAATAGATTGTCCAAGCTTCCTTTCAAGGAGTGCTGGTGGGTTTGAACCACCCACCTTCTGGTTAGTAGTCAAATGGCTTAGGCACTATACCACCAGAGCTGAAAATCATACTGAAAAAAAAAGTAATCATCAACTAAAAGAAATAATTGATCTATTTAATTTCATGGGATCTGAGAATTCTGTAACTCAAATTTTATTAAAACCATGAGAGACTGTATTTCTTGGCTCTCACTATGTTATAGGATCACAAATGAGTTGAAATAAATAAATATCTCTTTTGGTGCCCTACGACCTTCACGATTTCAAAGGAAATTCTGGAAGGAAGACTGGGCAATTTACTTCCATAAAGATTTACCACCTGGGATACCCGAAGGGGGTCACTATGAATCTGAATTGACTCAATGGCAGTGAGGTTGGTTTATTTTGGTTTTAAGGTAAACTAATTGAAAAGCATTTGAAGGGGGGAAAACTTAATTGCACATTAGTATTCTAACATATATGGCTTTTGAAAATGTCAACAAATGTCTTTTAAAATGTAAATGGCATTATTTTTAGCTGTCCATGCAAATATAATTAAAAAAAAAAAAACATGGTCTATCATTCTCTATTGCTAAGCATTACAAAAATATAGTTGCTTGACCTTCATATTTTGTGAAAAAGCTCTTCTACTTGTAAAATGATTTTAAAGAGGCAGTTACCATGCAAGAGAAGACATTTATTTGATTTGATACTGCAAACAGAACTTGAGGGCGGCATCTTCTGACCCTTAACTTCACAAGAGGAAGACAGAGTAACCATCAACAGCACAAAGCTTATTCCTATGTGGCCAGATAAGCTGCCACCCTCCAGCCTTTTACCAATTCTGACACCAAATGTCCTTCCCATGGTGCTCACTACTTCTCTGCTTAATTCAATAATTCGTTGCAATAGCCACACAGAACTCACAAACAATACTCACTATTATGTGGTTTATTAAGGAAGTAACAGGCTACAATTCAGGTTCAGGAACACACTCAGGATACAGTTCTTCAATCAGGACAGTCTTCCCTCTGCTGTGCCCTCAGACACACTTCTCTGGCCCTAGGCCTCTTGGCCTGGACTCTGCCCTGCTCGGGCAAATGTTACAAAGCTTTTTTAGCTCTGCCAATAGGTCTATCTAGGTGCAACCCACTCCTCCAGCAAGGCTCCTGCCCAAAGGTAAACCTGTGCTCTGTCTCATACCTCTTGGTTCACTGCTGCTGTCTCTCTGTTGGGGCATCTCTCAGCCAAGGAGGTCCAACACAGAGATCTTGGGTCCAAGGACACGCTCCACTTCACCTCCAGCTCTTCTCCCTAGATGGCAGTGAGATTCCCACTTCTGCCTCTGTTGTTGTTGTTGTTATGTGATGTCGAGTCGGCCCCGACTCATAGCGACCCCTCCTTGGGTTTCCGAGGCAGTATCACTACGGAAGTAGGATTGCCCAACCTTCCTTCCGAGGAGTGGCTGGTGGGTATGAACCGCCAGCCGTCTGGTTAGCAGGCAAGTGTCTTAGCCACTATGCTACCAGAGCTCCACTTCTGCCTCTAGGAAGGCTCATTTTAAGACTGGCAGAGTGATACAACTAACCAATCCCAACATCAGAGTCGTACACACCTTATTTACATGGTCCTCCCTAGTAATCCCGTGGGAGTCACAAAGACTACGGCTAGAAAAGCCATACCAAGTAATTCATTGCACCACAGGCAACCCCCTGGCATTTCTAGCCATTTTTCCAGTTATACTTCAAAAATTAACATCCCCTTCACAATCAGTTTAAGAATAAGCACACCCATGAAAACATGCAAGCCAGCCACTTCATGCTTTTATCTCCCCTCATTTTAAATAGCCAATTTCCAGTTTGCCCATGCCTATCCAACTAGCACTCTGAAGAGCCAAGCATGTTCCTTTCTCTTTGAAGAATCTTCTGTTGTGCTTGGAACTTTGGGCATCTGCATCCATAAATAAGCAAAGCCATTCAAATTTCAGAAACTTAACACCAGCTCCGTGTCAAATATCTTCCTCTTCATTTGGTCAGGTTCTGGTCAGCTCAGCCCTAGCCAGCCTAGCTAAGTCATGGGTACCAGCTGCAAGCTTGGGAGTCATTCCTCCCTTCACTTCAGACTGGGCAACACCTTCCCTCTCTCATCCCTAGTCCTCAGGGACTAGTTCAATGTCCTTAGGCTGAGTCCACAGAACTCCCTGCACTTCAGACTAGCCAGACCTTCCTCTCATCCCTAGGCTCTGTGGGCTAGGTCAAAAGTACTAAGCTCAGCCCATTTCTTCATTGCTCCACTTTGCCCACCTCCACTCATCAATTGGACCCAGGTGGTCACAAATGAGCAGAATACAAGCCTGCTACTCACCAGCTCCTTTTAACTTCCAGTCCTGGAAGGGGTTTCTTTCATGGACCAAGACTTTTCTGCCTTGATGCACTCAAAACCAAACAGCTTGAAATTCAAAAAGCCAAACAGTATTTTTTTTTTCCTCTATAGGTCCTGTCTTCAAATGCAAATCTCCAGTTCTCTCAATAGATACAGGTGGGTTTCCAAGTCTCTTCAAATGCAAATTTCCTAACTCAAAATGTTCTGGATGGGGCTCAGGTTTTCTACCTAACCTCCTAATGCTCTACACACAGGGCTTGAAACAAAAGCCTGTGTTTTTATGGCCAAATTCTATCTCCCCTTTCAACGTATCCAATCAAATATTGGCTAAAAGGGGACTTACACACTCCCTGTTATCTAACTGCTAAAAGGACATGGAGGTGACATCTTCTGACCTCCCCTAACTTCACAAGAGGAAGACAGAATCATCAGCAGCAGCCCAAGGCTTATCCCTGAGGCCAGACATGCTGCCACCCTCCAGCCTTTTTACCAACTTTGACACCAAATATCCCTCCCATGGTACTCACTGATTCTCTGCTGGTTTCAATAATTCTTTGCAGTGGCCACACAGAACTCATAGACAATACTCATGATCACAAGGTTTATTAAGGAAGTAACAAGTTACAATTCAGGTTCAGGAACATGCTCAGGATACAGTTCTTCGATCAAGACAGTCCCCCCTTTGCTGTGCACTTAGATGTCTCTCTGCCCCTTGACCTCTTAGGCTGGCCTCTCCCTTTGTGTGCTAGATAAGTCTGGCACTATGTCTCATGCCTCTTTGTTCCATTGCCACTGTCTCTCTGCTGGGGTGTCCCTCAGCCAAGGAGGTCCAGCACAGGGATCTCGGGTCCAAGGACATGCTCCACTTCACCTCCAGCTCTTCTCTCTAGATGGCAGTGAGAGTCCCACTTCTGCCTCTAGGAAGGCTCATTTTAAGACTGTTAGAGTGATAAACCTAACCAATCCCAACATCAGAGTCATACACACCTTATTTGCATGGTCCCACCCAGTAATCCAGTGGGAGTTACAAAGACTATGGCTAGAAAAGCCATAACAAGTAATTCATTGCACCACATGTACTCTATAAAGAAAGTCTAGTGAGGTTACAAAAAAAATGATAGCATTTATCAATTGTTTAATCTTAACAGGATTTTCTGAAATTACATTTAAAAGCTCAATAAAAAATTTACTTATAATGTGAGAAAAGCTAGCTGTTTAACTTCTTTGACCTTTCCTTAAAATTTCAAAAAGATTGTCCATAGTTATTTGTTATAGTCTGTGGCTAAGAATTTCTAAAATATTATGATTTGGAGGGCACATACCTATATATATGTGTAAATAACAATAACTTGGATTTGTATAATATTTGATATCTTTTAAAAGTTTGTGGATGAGTAAAATCAATTGGAGAAGCAGGTATTAACATTCTTATTTTAGCAGTGAAAAAAATAAGGCTCTGAGACACTAAGTGATTTGCACAAACTCACATCCCATATCAGACCTCGTTTTTCCTTTCACTGCACTGACAAAACACAGCAAATGTGAGGAAATTCTCATTTTCTGCCAAGAGTATAGGGGCAAATACATTTAATAATGTAGTAGAAAGATCGAGAGATTATCCGGAGGCTTTTATGTCCAGGATAAAACCAAAAAAAAAAAAAAAACCTCACTGCCATCAAGTCGGATCTAACTCATAGCGACCCCTTCTTGGGTTTCCTAATATGGAAGTAGATTGCCCAACCTTCCTTCCAAGGAGTAGCTGGTGGGTTTGAACCACCATCTTTCTGGTTAGCACTCAAATGCCTTAGGCACTATGCCACCAGAGCTCCTAATAATTAACTGTATGATCTTGACAAATCATTCACGTGAATTGGTAACTGAAAAACATTCTTAAGACTAGAAAGTCAGGAAATATTACTGATGTATTTATTAAAAATCACCAGAAAATATATTTCAGCTGACAAATGGATGTGTAAAAATATAGAACACAAAAACAAGGAAGTTGTAGTATAAAAGAACTAGCAATGAGCAATGAAACTAGTAAAGCACAGAATCTGTCCATAAAAATCTCCCTGTACACCTAACATTCAAACACTAGACTTTTAAATGCATCAAAGACTTTTAAATACATCCCCTTACAGCTTAGTAAAACACACATTATTCTCTCATCATCAGACAAGGAAGATACAGTAACTTTTTTCAAAATCAAGATACAACCACTTGGGCCATTATTTTAAATTTCTAATTATTTTTGCTAGTCGTTTGATGAGGCCCTGAATAAAGTTGTTGTGAACATATGTACACATGTGTTCTGGTTACCTAGTGCCACTCTGAAAAGAATATACTACAAATGGGATGGCCTTAACAAACAGGAGTTTATTTTCTTACAATTTGGAAGCTTTAAGTCCAAGTTCAAAGTGCCAGGCTCTAGGGGCTGTGTGAAAGCCCCTTAACCCTGGGCTTCAGCTCTGCCTCTTGCTCCTGGCCCACTGAAGCTAGAGAGATCGCTTCACTCAGGTAGCTACTGGCTGCTGAGGCTAACAAGCCCAAAGGTCAACAAATAAAATGGTACAGTCCTGATGTTCCCAAACCACATGGCAGGCCAGTAATTCAAGTCTATTGTAAGTCCCAAGGTCAGCAGAGCATGGCAGGCTGCTGAACAACAACACAGCTACATGAAGGGTCCAAGCATGCCATAAGCTAGAGACCATTCCTCCAAGGCTTCTGCTTAGATACAGGAAGCAGACCATATTCCTGAAGGCAGATACTCAGCTGCTTGTGGTAGATTCCACCATGGAATTGATTGCCAGTCTCATCATGGGCAATACTGCATCCAGCTGCCCAGCCATTCAACCAGGCCCAGCCATTCAACCAGGCCCAGCCAAGTTGACACACAAACTGAACTACCACAATATGTTAATGCAAAAAGGTGACGTGTAAATGAGAAAAGTATCTAATCATTTGCAGTGGTACATTTTAATACCAATGTCCAATTAAGAATCTCATAGTTCATATATGTTTAAATTATCAGCTATAACAAAGGACTATACACAATTCTGGTAGTGTAATGCCTAAAGCACTTGACTGCTAACCAGAAAGCTGGTGGTTCAAACCCACCAGCCACTCCTCAGAAGGAAGGTTGGGAAATCTACTTCCGTAGTGATACCACCTCGGAAACCCAAGGAGGGGTTGCTCACTGTGAGTCGGGGCTGACTCTAAGGCACATAAAAATAACAACATACACAATTCCCACAACTCTGAGATAAACAAAAATTAAGGATCCCCTTACCCATTTATTGGGTCTACACGCAATGCAGTTCAGAATACAAAGTAGAAAGGAAATGAGTTAGATAGTAGATATTCGAATAGAGCAATATTAGAATTATCTCCAATTATAAACTCTCTATTGAAGGGTATCTTTGCCCTCATGAGTGGAAACAGGTAAGATTAAAGGGAACTTATCTTGCTCCTGCTATAACTCATAGTAAATAGTCTTCTAGACAAGAATTAGTATGTTTTAATTTTAAGCAAATTTTAAAAACACCTCTTTAAGATGTTAAAGAACAAAGATGTCACTTTGAAGACTAAGGTGCGCCTCACCCAAGCCATGATATTTTCAATAGCCTTTTACATATGCATGTGAAAGCTGGACAATGAATAAGGAAGACACCAGAACAATTGATGGCTTTGAATTGTGGTGTTGATGAAGAATACTGAATGTACCATGGACTGCTAGAAGAACAAACAAATCTGTCTTGGAGGAAGTATGGCCAGAATGTTCTTATAAGTGAAGATGGCAAGAATTCGCCATTCCTGCTTAAGACTTGTTATCAGGAGGGGCCAGTCCCTGGAGAAGGACATCATCCTTGGTGAAATGGATGGTCAGCAAAAAAGAGGAACATCCTCGATGAGATGGATTGACAAAGTGGGTGCAGTGATGGGCTTAAGCATACTAACAATTGTGAGGATGCTGCAACAGCAGTGTTTCATTCTGTTATACACGAGGTCACCATGAGTCGAAACCAACACAACAATTTTAAGCAAGTAGTTTTTGCTACATTCTAAAATTATACACCTCAATATTCCCATCACTGAGCCTTATTCTTCTCATTCACTTTATGTGATTATTACCAAGAATGATACCAATATCACTAGAAATTTTATGTAAAGAATGAAAAGTGCTTAATGGTAATTGTGCATCCTTCTTATTTTACTTTGGAGATATGGTATTTGTGTTGAACTTATTCCATATTTATAGTGTGTTAGAAAAAAACTGCCTCATTTCTCCACTCCCCAAATTCCCACTTTAAATTCAGAATGACAAAAAATGCCTACCAGATTCAGAAAACATAGAGAACATCTTGAGCATACTATTCAACCATTTTTGTTATGATGTTAGAAAGAAGAGGGGTATGTAGTCTACATGGCACTAATGAACAATTCCCCTGTACCATTCTTATAGTTGCTCTTGAACTGATTAATATGGTCAAGATGATTTTAAACATTCTGGAAACATAATTCTTAATATCTGATCTTTGAAGCCTGTTGTTGTTGTTGTTATGTGCCATTGAGTCGGACCCAACTCTTAGCAACCCCTCCTTGGATTTCCGAGGCAGTATCACTACGGAAGTAGATTGCCCCATCTTCCTTCCAAGGAGTGGCTGGTGGGTTTGAACCACCAGCCTT
>NW_006922298.1:564278-566434 GCF_000298275.1 Orycteropus afer afer | reverse complement strand
CTCTTTGAAGCCTAAGACTCTTCTATTTCTATTTCTTTTCAGAAACATTACATATGGACTGGATTTTATCTCCATAATATCTTTTCAAAGAAGTTTATAGATATTTTATTGATGATCTGAATATCTCCCTATGAACCCAGGGAGCGGTCATCATGAGTCGGATCTGACTCAGTGGCAGTGAATTTGGTTTTGGCTTTTGATATACAACATTAGCATACAGATCCCTTTAAATGAGCTAATATTTGATCATCTGATGTTTTGCATAAAAATTATCATTTAAAAACTATTATTTATTTTACAAAAGATTCATTTTGAGTTTCCTTTAAATTAGACTATGATGCATTTGTAATAACAATTGTTTTTCTTTAGTCTTTTAGGAATGCACAAAACTTACACCAAATTTCTAAATTACTACATGAGGACACTTTACAGCAAAATTATTTTTTTCCTTGCATATTAATTAACTTAGGAGTTTTAAGTACATGAGTGTCAGTCCTGGTTTTGAAACCTATGTTATTAAGAGAAGATTATAGAAGTCAAAGGCTAATTATTTAATAACCCTTAGGCCACATATTAATATTTAAATTCTTAATTATTATTTTGATCAAAAACTACAGTCAATTCTTAATGCTACATTGAAATGAAACACTATGTGGGTGCTTATTCCTGAGTCATTTGCTTCTGGTATAGGAACACATTAACTCCAGAAGAGTTTAGATAGTGAGAGAAGGAATGCCTTTGTGATCAATAAGAAAAATATAAGAAGTAGAATTCAAGTAGACACATTTCTGTATACCTCTTTGTTGCCTGCTCTCTTTCTTATCTGTTTTCATCTCCTGTATTGCAATTAACATTTGATTAACAAACCCATTTTTTTTCACATAAAGAAAGGGTAAAGGGCCTGACCTACTTGTGAAAAGCAGATTTAAGAAATTTGTCAGTTCCTCTAGTCCCCCTCCTTCTAAGCTTCTTACAGACTTCGAACTGGTAACAAGCTGAAATAAGGAAAACCCTGAAACAACAATTGTTGTTGTTGTTATGTGCCATTGAGTCGGCCCCGACTCATAGCGACCCCTCCTTGGGTTTCCTAGGCAGTATCACTATGGAAGTAGATAGCCCCATCTTCCTTCCAAGGAGTGGCTGGTGGGTTTGAACCACCAGCCTTCTGGTTAGCAGTCAAGTGCCTTAGGCACTATGCTACCAGAGCTCCTGAAACAACAATTAGGTTATGAATTATTGGGACTTCTGGGGTAAGTCCAAGTTAAGAAGTATAGAGAAAATGATGCTGAGTGGACAGCAAAGATAGACAAAGGATTGAACTGTAGGAACAAAGAGAATCCCCATTATTGACTATAATTTGCTTCACCATTAGTCAAAATTCACAGGATTAGGTTTTCTCATATTTTAATCTCATTTCAAAATTCACCGTATTAAAAACCCTAAAATTCCACTAAATTCCCAATTTAAAGACATATTTGCTTCCATGAGTGGAACGAGGTAAGATTAATGGGAATTTATGTTGCTCTTGTTATATTTTATAGTAAGCATTTTTTAAGAAAATTAGTCAAATTTTTCTTTCAGAAATGAGATAATAAAAAGTGAACTCATATAGCAGCTTTCCAGTATAAATATGTGGATTATTTAGCATCTTCTTTTCTAATGACTTCTAACTAACTCTCATAGTCCTTGCTTAAGAATATTTAAAAAAAAAAAAAAAAACCTCACTGCCATGGAGTCAATTCCAATTCATAGAGACCCATATCAGGCTTCCAACATTGCAAAACTTTATGGAATCAGACAGCCTCATCTATTTTCCAAAGAGAAGCTGGTAGGTTTGAACCACCAATTCTTTTGGTTGATAGCCAATTGCCTTAATCCCTACACCACCAGAGCTCCTTTGTTTAAGAACTACTGACTGCAAATAAGAGGTATTATTGTTGAATAACATTTTTACTAAGCTGAAGCCTCACTGAAAATTCTAAGTATTGTTTAGAACAAAAACATTATGAATGGGACTTCCAGTAAGATGGTGGAATAGGCAAACAAACTACACAGACCCTCTTCAAAAAAGAAAAGAGAAACCAATTGACACAGATACAGAAGACAATCCTGGAGCCCTGAGCTTTGAAAGGGAGGATACAGAAGTAGATTAAAAC
>NW_006922298.1:562528-563773 GCF_000298275.1 Orycteropus afer afer | reverse complement strand
AAAAAGAGGAAAAAAAAAAAAAAACTGTGTAGTTATAGAACTTCTAAATGGTAGGGAAGTCAAGACAACTGCAAGATAGAACAGACTCTTCTAAACTTGGAAATAAAATTATAAATCACAGGGTAACCTCAAAGAGAAATGATAAACCTTCACATCAAAATAAAAAAGAGGAAAAGCACAAATATTTAGCAAGTACTAAAACAATAGTGAAGAAGGAAGTGATAACACAATTCATAAACAAAACAAGCTCAGCACAGAAAATAATATGGAACAAAGAAATCAGCAATACCATGAAAAAGCACATAACAAAATGACAGCAACAAATTCATACTTGTTGATAATTACACTGACTGTCCATGGATTAAATGCACCACTCAAGAGAGGGAGAGTTGCAGACTGGATAAAAAAAACATGATCCATCAATATGCTGTCTACAAGAGTCACACCTTAGAGACAAAGACAAAAATAGACTAAAAATCAAAGGTTGAAGAAAGATCAAGCAAATGGCAACCATAAAAGAGCATGAGTGACAATATTAATTTCTGATCAAATTGACTTTAAGATAAAAGTCAGTATAAGAGACAAGGAAGGAAAATATATAATGATTAAAGGATCAATTGAACAAGAGGATATAACAATAATAAATATCTATGCACCCAATGAAAGAGCCCCAAAATAAATAATGCAGACTCTAACAGAACTGAAAAGACAAATAGATGACTCCACAGTCATAGTGGGAGACTTTAATATACCACTTTCAATGAAAGATAGAACAACTGGTAAGAAATCAACAAAGGCACAGAAGAACTAAATAATACAATCCATCAACTTGACTTTATAAACATCTACAGAGCACTTCACCCAACAATAGCACAATATTCATTCTTTTCCAGTGCACGTGGAATATTCTCCAGGATAGACCATATGTTAGGCCATAAAGCAATCCTCAATAAATTTAAAAACATTGAAATACTGCAAAACATTTTCTCAGATCACAATGCTATGAAATTAGAAATCAATAATAGGAAGATGAATAGACAAACAGCAAACACATGGAAATTGAATGACACCAGCCTTGGAAATGACTGGGTAGCAGAAGAAATAAAAAATGAAATTAAAAAATTCCTTGAATTAAACAAGAATGCAAACACAACATATCATAATCTTTGGGACACAGCAAAAGCAGTGATCAGAGGCCAATTTATAGCAACAAATGCACACATCAAAAAAGATGAAAGAGCTAAA
>NW_006922298.1:559584-560458 GCF_000298275.1 Orycteropus afer afer | reverse complement strand
AAAAAGGAAAACTACAGACCAATATCCCTCATGAATATAGATGCAAAAATCTTCAACAAAATCCTGGACAATAGAATCCAACAACATAGCCAAAAACTAATACATTACGACCAAGTGGGGTTCATATCAGGTATGCAAGGATAGTTCAAAATTAGAAAAACAATCATCATCATCCATCACATAAATAAAACAAAGGAAAAAAACCATGTGATCATATCAATTGATGCAGAAAAAGTATTTGATAAAATCCAAAACGCATTCCTGCTAAAAACTCTCAGCAAAATAGGAATGGAAGGGAAATTCCTCAACATAATAAAGGACATATACGTAAAACCAACAGCTAACATTATACTCAATGGAGAGAGACTGAAACTATTCCCCTTGCAAACAGGAACCAGACAAGGATTTCCTCTATCACCACTTCTATTCAACTTTGTATTGGAAATCCTAGCCAAAGCAATAATGCTAGAAAGGAAATCAAAGGCATCCAAATTGGTAAGGAAGAAGTCAAACTATCCCTATTTGCTGATGAGCTCTGGTAGTGTAGTGCCTAAAGGCACTTGACTGCTAACCAGAAGGCTGGCGGTTCAAACCCACCAGCCACTCATCGGAAGGAAGATGGGGCAATCTATTTCCATAGTGATACTGCCTCAGAAATCCAAGGAGGGGTCGCTATGAGTCGCGTCCGATTTGACACACATAACAACTGAACAACATACCTAGGAAACCAAAGACACTCAGCAGAAAATCTACTGGAACTAATTGAGAGATTCAGCATTGTGGCAGGATACAAGATCAATATCCAAAAATCAGTTGAATTCCTCTACACCAGAAAGAGATTGCTGAAAAGAAAATAAGGAAAGCAATACCATTT
>NW_006922298.1:556991-558471 GCF_000298275.1 Orycteropus afer afer | reverse complement strand
ATGAATAGACACTTCACCAAAGAGGATATTCAGATGGCAAACAAACACATGAAGAAATTTTCACGATCATTAGTCATTTAAAAAAAAAAAAAAAACCCTCACTGCCATCAAGTTGATTGTGTCTCATAGTTACCTCTCCTTGGGATTTCCAAGGCAGTATCTCTACAGAAATAGGTTGCCTGATCTTCCTTCAGAGGAGTGGCTGGTGGGTTTGAATCTCCAGCCTTCTGGTTAGCAATTAAATGCCTTAGGCACTATGCTGCCAGAGCTCCCATTGTTATTGTTGTTGTTGTTGTTGTGTGCCATTGAGTCGGCCCAACTCATAGCGACCCCTTCTTGGGTTGCCAGAGGCAATATCACTACGGAAGTAGACTGTCCAACCTTCCTGATGCAAATCAAGACAACAATGAGATACCATCTGGCCCCAGCACTGATAGCAAAGTTCAACAAGGAAGAAAATAACAAATGCTGGCCAGGATGTAGAGAGGTTGGGACTCTCATACACTGCTGCTGGCCCTGTAAAATTATACAACCACTGTGAACCAGAAGGCTGGTGGCTCAAACCCACCAGCCACTCCTTGGAAGATTAGGCAATCTACTTCCATAGTGTTACTCCCTTGGAAACCCAAGGAGGGGTCACTATGAGTCAGATCTGACTCAACAGCAGTGAGTTTGGTTTGGTTTGGTGGAAAGCAGTATGGCAATTTCTTAATAATTGGAAATAGATATACCATTTGATCTATCAATCCCATTACTGGTATGTATCCCAAAGAAGTGAGAGCCAGGACAAAACAGATATATGCACACCCATGTCTATTGCAGCACTATTTACAATAGCAAAAAGATGGAAAAACCTATGTTCCCATCAACAGAAGAATGGATAATCAAACTATGGTATATACACACAATGGAATACTATGCAACAATAAAGAATAATGTAGCATCTGTAAAACACCACATAACATGGATGAATGTGGAGAACATTATGCTGAGTGAAATAAATCAATCATAGAAAGATAAATATAGTATTAGTTCATTATTTTAAAAAGTCAAGGAAAGGTTTATGTATGGAAGGAAACTTTCTTTTTTGGTTACCAGAGGTAGGAGGGTAGGGGAGGGAACACTGCAAAAAAAAATTCATTGACTCATGTCACTTTAGTTTTGTGTATTTCACTGTACATAAATTATATTGCAGTAAGATGTATTAAAAAAAAAAAAAAGTACAACAAAATCTCAAACAGGATAGACCCCTGAAGAAAATCACCAAGACATGTCACATCATCAAACTCACCAAAAGCAAAGACTAAGAAAGAATCCTGAAAGCAGCTTGGGTAAAATGAAAAGTTACCTACAAAGGACAACCAATAAGATTAAGTTCTAATTTCTTAGCAGAAACCATGCAGACAAGAAGGCAATGGGATGGTATATATAAAACCCTGAAAGAGAAAAATTTCCAACCAAGAATTATATACCCAGAAAA
>NW_006922298.1:555259-555990 GCF_000298275.1 Orycteropus afer afer | reverse complement strand
GTTCCAGGATTATTATGTGTATCTGTTTCACTCAGTTTTCCTGGATCTCCATTGTAGAGGGTTGGTGGAGTTTGTCTTGCCCTCAAAATACTTTCTTTTTCATTTACAACAATTAAAATGACTTACCAGATATAATTAATCTTTCTTTTTCAAAAACTAGACAATCTACTTGTGGATTATGTAGTTAATTAATATATGCTCCTTTTCTTGTTCCTTTTGTCCTTTTCATATAATCCTTTGTACAATAAAGTAAACAAGGAAAAGGAAATAAAGTATATTAAAGAGAGCCCTACTCTGTCTTCCACTCTTGTATAGTAACATGAAAACAAGAATAAGTACTGTAATCTTTGGTCTTACATTCCTACCAGCTTATTAAGGCTTTAGATACAGTGCATTGATCAACTTCCAGAAAAAAAAATGTAACTCTGTGATGTAACACTTATATCAAGTATTCAACTGACTTTTTATTTATTATTATTATTGCAATTTGAGTGAAAGCTTATAGAGCAAATTCACTTTCCATACAGCAGTTCATACACACATTGTCTCATGACATTGACTACAATTTACCCTATTGCAACAGCTCCCTTCCCACTCCCTCCCCATACTTACCTCTTCCCTGTGTCCATTCCTCCATGCATTCCTGACCGCTGAACTGCCTCTCTGTGCATTAACAGCACTTCTTTCTCCCATGACTGTTCTCTCCAAGAAGTGTATCTACCTTATGTACA
>NW_006922298.1:545856-554309 GCF_000298275.1 Orycteropus afer afer | reverse complement strand
AATAATGGACTAATACAATATTTGTCCTTCTGTGATGACTTATTTCACTCAGCATAATGTCCTCCAAGTTCATCCACGTTATGCAGTGTTTTGCAGATACTACATTATTCTTTAAAATTGCAGTTTTCCATTGTGTAGTATTCAACTGACCTTTGATACTTTTTCAAAGTGATCTAAAACTCTACATCCTGCTGTTTATCAGTTTACATTTCCTAAGGTCCAAAGGGGAGCTCTGGTAGTATAGTGCAAAGAGAGGGTATTTATTGAAATTCACATTTATGGATTTTCTTCTCATCCTTCTTTGGCTGGCCTCCATTTGACTTCACGTCAGAATTTTCCAACTTGAAAAATCACATCCTTAAACATATTGCACTCCTGAAACAGTTCTCTGAACAGGTAGGCATGGTTTTGTTTTACATACATCCTAACATTTATTTATTTATCAAGTCTTGTAAATTTATCTTTTAAAATGCCTATGGGAGTTGTCTCTTCTTTACCATTTCCAAAGGCAATGCTAAAATTAAGGTCCATATATTCTTAGATATTTCAGAATATTCATATAGCCACCTAATGCTATTGCTGCTTCAAATATCTTTAATTTTCAATCTGATTTACCATTACTTATCACTGGACTGTCATAAATTAGGAACCTTCAAAGTCTTACCATTGCCTAATAAACATACTCTAAACTTGATAAACTAGTATTCAAGGCTATACACAGATCATAATAATATGTTCAATATTATTTTACACTACTACCATCATTAACATATTTTATTCATTCATCCTTAGATGTTTAATGTACATTTCCATCTCTATGGATTTTTTCTTACTCTTTGCTTTGCCCAGAATTTACTATCTACCATCATGTCTTCTCTTGTCTAAGTACCATACTTCTTTTAAGGCCTAGTTGGTTCATTTATTAATTTGTCCTTATTTCCATCTATTCACCCATATATCAATTTAACAAGGTGACTGTTCCTTTTTTGTCATTCCTATTTTATATATAGAATTCAACATATAATACTTTGTAAGGATGTTGTAATTCCATAATCATTTGAAGATCTACTATGTGCGGATAAGTGAACTAGGCTATAGAGAGGTAACATGAATGAAAAATTATTCCTTTCCTCAAGGTTTAGTATAAGAATGAGAATTTTTTAATAATTTATTTTATTTTATTGTTCTTTATGAAAATATACACAGCAAAACATATGCTAATTCAACAATTTCTACATATGCAATTCAGTGACATTGATTATATTATTCAAGTTGCACAACATTCTCACTCTTGTTTTCCAATTTATTCCTCCATAGTTAGCATAAACTCACTGCTCTTTAAGCTTCATTTCTAACATTTTTTATTGCTTTTTTCAATTTGATCCTATGTAGATAGTTCTTTACAAGAGCACAGTGCTCAAGGCAGAATGAAAAGTGAGAAATATAAAAATGTAATGTTTAATAATTCTGTGCATACATTATTACTTAATAACTTAATTTTAAATTTCTTGAAGTTATGGACTATCCTACACCATTTATTATTATCATTGTTCAGCATAACTTTTTGTACCTAATTGGCCATTCTCACTTCTAAGGATCATTCTGGTACAATAAATATTTGAGCGTTATAAACATACCAAAAAATCATAAAACTGTATTATCATAGGTATTATATCTGTGTGAATTTTATTTGTTTTATAGGAAATTAGTTCTAAGCCTAAGTACAAGTAAGAATATTCAATAATAACAAATAATACTTATATAATACTCACTACTTTCCATTTATTATCATAAGTGTTAGATATAATAACTCATTTAATTTTCAAATCCTCCTTTCATGCTGGTTGCCTGGCTATAATTTCTTCTTCAGATAAGGATGAATGTAAAGAGAGTATCAGGAAGAATATAGGTCACTGACTTCCAATCATTTTCTACAGTAATCTGCTCATGGGATCCTTTGTACTTAGGGATCTCTTCTGATCTTGGCCTCTACCATTTCTTGTTTTACTGTGGCAGAAAAAGTCATAGGGAAATTTTACCTCTTTCTGAAAAGCTTCACAATTAGGCTGTCACTTCCAGTAAAGTCATTCTACATTCTTATACTAAATCATCCCACCCAAGAGTGACTAGATAATCTGGATAAAACAAAACAAAATAAATGCAAAAATGTTTGAGAACATCAAAAAGATAGTTAAGATAAGCTGCATTAGAGAGCCCAAGATCTCATAGAGGAGGGAAGCTCAGAGAGATGAGCCTCACATTTAGCACTGCTTTTATCTTTCCAGGTATTTACACATTCAAAATTGCTGAGCAAGAAGTTAAAAGCTGAGCAGAAATTGGTGGAGAAGATATGGAGAAGCTGAGCAGAGTTTTCTTTACTTTTATATAGCTGAGTTGTTTTTGTTTGTTTGTTTCTTTAAAGGTTATTTATGGCAGACCAAGGTCTTCACTGAGATGTCTCAAGGGATACACACTAGGTGTAAGGGTAAATAAGGAAGATATCAGTCTTCCCAAATGCTAAATCTCATATTTAATCAGTTAAATTCCTCATGAGATGAAGTTGATCTGTCCTTGCCATAACTGCCTGAAATAATCAAAAGTAAGTTTTCTCTGAAGGAAGATAACATTATCAAAAGCCTGAAATTATCTTTATAACATGTCACACATAATGACTAACAGTCAGTAAAAAAATTACCAAAAAAGCAAAAATAAATTAATTAACTGAAAATCAAGAGTAAAAAGAAAAACAGACCCACCAAGAAGCTGGAGATATTAACATTATCATTCACAACCTTTAAAATAACTGTGATTGATAAGATCACAAAATTAAATGAGATGATGTAGAACATCATCAGAGTACTAGAAACTATAACAAAGAACAAAATGGAAATATTTGGGCTAAAAAAATTATAAAATTAGGAAGTTAAATAGGTTTAGGAACAGACAGAATACAATTGAAGAGGGAAATAGTAAAGTGAAAGATCAGAAGAAAATATTGTTATTAAAGTATGGAGAAAGAAAAGAATGAAAAACTACAGAAAAGAGCATAAGGACCATATGGGACATGGTGGAAGTAGTGTAAATGGAACGGGAGAAATATTTGAAGACATAACAATATAATTTAAAATATAAATGAATGCATTAAGCAAAAAATCAAGAAGCTCTACGAAGCCAAATCTGAATGCAAAGAAAAGTATACCTTTAAATATTCTAGTGAAACTTTCTCAAAAAAATTATATATATATATATATCTCTTAAAATATGTCAGAGAAAAAGAAATATATATTTGTCTCATAAAGGCACCAATGAGATTGACAAAAGGCTAACAGAAACATTGGAAGCCAGAAGATGAAATAATAAGGTGCAGAAAGAAAATAATCAGCTATCTAGAATTTTATATGCTTCAAAGCTGAGTTGAAATAAAGGCATTTTTGGACAAACAAAAACTAAAAGAAGTCATCATCATCATCAGACCAGAAAAAAAATAAAACTAATACTAAGTTGAATTCATTAGGCAGAGGGAAGTAGCTCCTTGATGGAAGGACACAGACCCAGAAAAAATGAAGAGAAATGGATGGGGAAAATAAATGGATAAAATCTAAAACAATATTGCCTCTATAAAATAATATTATTGTGCATAAAAAAAAGATCAGGCTTACTGATCTGATACAGACTGATGAAACCACTGAAACTATGGCCCCTTGTCACCCTTCATGCCTGAAATTGAACTCATTCTGCGGCTTCCAGCCAAACAATAGACAGGAATATACAGTGAATATTTACACCATGTAGGTACAATCTTTAGAACAATCAACCATGGAAGATCAGAAGGGCAGACTTTTTACAGGGAAATATCTCAGAGGGCAGGGATGTATAAGAAAAAAGACACACGGAAAAGGTAGGCACAGAAAGGAAGTGGGAGGAGAGCTGTTGCATTGTGGGGAATGCAATCAATGTCATGAAACAAAACATGTGTGAACTGCTTCATGGGAAATTAATTTACTCTGTAAAGTTTCACCCAAAACACAATTTTAAAAAATTTGAAAAAAAATATTGTGGAATTTCAAATACATATGGAATTAAAATACATGGAAAAGACCGTAAAATAGAAGAAAGGAGTAAATAGAGTTAAAATATTTTCACATCCTTGCCAATTCTTGGAAATTAAAGTCACAAGTAACCTCTAGGGCATTCCCTAAAGTAATAGTAAAAGGATTTATAATTAATAACCTAATAAAGTTGGAACCTCTGGTGGTGTAGTGCCTAAAGCATTTGATGCCAACCAGAAGGCTGGTGGTTCAAGCCCACCAACTACTCCCTGGAAGGAAGATTGAGCAATCTACTTCCGTAGAGATACCAACTCGGGAACCAAAGCAGGGGTCGTTATGAGTTGAATCAATTTGACAGCAGTGAGTTTGGTTTTGGCTTTTAACGGAGTTAGGAAAAAGAATAATAATAATTATTATTAATTCAAAAGAAGGGAAAACATAAGAAGAAAAGAAACACAGAATGTGAAGCAAAGCAAACAAAAGGAGATAATAATATAGTAGATATAATTCCTAATATATTATTAACTATATTTTATATGAATACACTGAAAACATCAATTAGACAAAAATTGTCAGATGGGACAAAAACAACAAGTGTATGCTACTTGCAAAACATCCCGCCTAATACAAGGATACAGAAAGATTAAAAGGAAAAAGATACAACACAAAAAAGAGATTTTTAAAATTGATGTAGATATTCTAATATCAGGTGAAGTAGATTTTAAGGGAATGTCTTAGATACCTAGCACTACCATAACAGAAATAGCACAAGTAGGTGGATTTAAAGAAGAGAAATTATTTATTTCACAGCTCAGAAAGCTAGAAATAAAATTTAAGATGTGGATTCTTTCCTTGTAAATTGATCCTCACATAGTGTCTGTCATCCCCCTATGTGTGTGTGTCTCAGTGTCCATTCTGTCCCTTTTATAACTCAGCAGTGATTGGGATTAAGACCCACCCTACTCTACTTAGACCTCATTAACATAACGAAAGAAAACTCCTATTGCTAAACAGAATCATATTTACAGGTACATTCACTAAGATTTCATCACACATTTTTTGGGGAAACAATTCAAACCATAACAGACAAAAAGTCTTATAATAAGAAGGTAAGGAGAAATAGCAACAAGAATTTAAAAATATTTTGAACTGAATGTTAATGAAACTATGATATAGCAAACTTGTGAAATGCAGCATAACTTATTATGAGGGGAAATAGTAGCCTTCAATGCATTTATTAGAAAAGAAGAATGACTGAAAATCAATCCATCTCCAGAAGCTAGCAAAACAAAAGCATATACAATAATAAAAAGTTAAAATAACTGCTGAAGTGGGAAATAATAATACAGAAAAATGATAGAAAGGATCACATAATCCAAATTTTGTTATTTGAAAATAATAATGATGAAAAATGCTTAGCAACCTTTCTTTAAGAAAGAAAGAAATCAAATGTTATTGTTGTTGTTAGGTGATGTCGAGGGTCAGCTCCAACTCATGGTGATCATATACGTACAATAGAATGAAATACTGCCCATTTCTGCACCATTGTCACAATCCTTGCTATACCTGAGCCCATCATTGAAGCCACTGTGTCATTCTATCTTGTTGATAGAATTATCGCTTACCCTCCACTTTACCAAGCATGATCTCCTTCTCCAGGGAATGGTCCCTTCTGACATGACCAAAATAGGTGAGATGAAGTCTGGCCATTCTCCCTTCCAAGGAGCATTCTGGCTGCAATTCTTACAGGACAGATTTATTTGTTCTTTTGGCTGTCCATGGTATTTTCAGTATTGTTTGCCAACACTACAATTCAAAAACATCAACTCCTCTTCAGTATTCCTTATTCATTGTCCAGCTTTCAGATGCATATGAGGCTACTGAAAATACAGCTTGGATTAGGTACACTTTAGTCCCCAGAGTGACATCTTTGCTCTTCAGCACTTTAAAGAGATCTTTTGTAGCAGATTTCCCAGTGTAATACAATATCTGATTTCTTAACTGCTGCTTCCACAGGTGTCAATTATGGATCCAAGTAAAATGAAATATTTGACAACTTCAATCATCTCCGTTTATCACAATGCCACTTATTGGTCCAGTTGTGAGGATTTTCATTTTTATGTTGAAGTATAATCCATACTGCAGACTTTAGTCTTTGATCTTCATCAGTAAGTGTTTCAAGTCATCTTCATTTTCACCAAGCAAGATTTTGTCGTCTGCATATCACAAGTTGTTAATGAGTCTTCCTCCAATCCTGATGCCACATTCTTCTTATATAGTCCAGCTTCCCAGATTATTTGGTCAGTATACAGATTGCATACATATGATGAAAGATACAGCCCTGACACATAATCTTCTTGATCTTGAACCATGCAGTATTCCCTTGGTCCTTTCAAATGACTCCCTCCTGGTCTTCATACAGGTTCCTCAAGAGCACAATTAAGTATTCTGGAATTCCTATTCTTCTCAGTATTATCAATAATTTGTTATGATTCACACAGTCGAATGGCTTTAGTCAATAAAATACAACTAAACATTTTTCTGATATTCTTAGCTTTCAGCCAATATCCATCTGACATCAGCAATGATATCCCTCATTTCATGTCTTCTTCTGAATCCAGTTTGCATTTCTGGAAGTTTCCTATCAATATACTGCTGCAACCATTTTTGAATTATCTTCAGAAAAATTTTACTTGCATGTGATATTAATGTTATTTTTTAAATTTCCAAATTCTATTGGATAACCTTTGTTTGGAATAGGTACAAATATAGATCTCTTCCAGTCTGTTGGCCAAGTAGTTATCTTCCAAATTACTTGGCATATGCAAGTAAGTGCCTCCAGCGCTGCATCTGTTTCTTGAAATATCTCAGTGGGTATTCTGTCAATTCCTGGAGACATGTTTTTTGCCAATTCCTTCAGTGCAGCTTTGACTTCTTCCTTCAAAAGCATTGGCTCTTTATTATATGTCACCTCTTGAAACACATGAACATAAACCAATTCTTTTTGATATGGTAACTCTGTGTATTCCCTTCATCTTCCCTTGATGCTGCCTGAATCATTAAATTTTTTGACCATGGAAAATTTCAATATTGCAACTTGAGGCTTGAATTTTTCTTCAATTCTTTTAGCTTGAGAAATGCCCAGAGTGTTGTTCCCTTTTGTTTTCCTAACTCCAGTTCTTTTCACATCTCATTATAATAATTAACTTTGTCTTCTCGAGCTGCTCTTTGAAATCTTCTGTCCAGCTCTTTTATCTTGTCATTTCTTCCATTTCCTTTAGCTACTTTCTGTTCAAGAGCAAGTTTCATAATCTCCTTTGAAATCCATTTTGGTCTTTTCTTCCTTTCTTATCTTTTTAATCACCTTTTGCTTTCTTCACATATGATGATCTTGATGTAATCTAACAACTCATCTGGTTTTCGGTCATTGGTGTTCAATGTATCAATCAAATCTATTCTTCAGATGGTCTCTATATTCATGTGGGATATAATCAAGGTCATATTTTGGCTCTCCATGACTTGTTTTAATTTTCTTCAGCTTCAAATTGAACTTGCATATAAATAGTTGATGGTCTGTTCCACAGGCAGCTCCTGGCCTTGTCTTAGCTGAAGATATTTACTTTCTCCATTGTCTCTTTCCATAGATGTAGTTGATCTGATTCCTGTGTATTCCATCTGGTGAGGTCCACATGTATAGCCACCATTTATATTTTTGAAAAAAGTTATTTGCTATGAATAAGGCATTGGTATTGCAAAATTCTATCATGCAATCTCAGACGTCATTTCTATGAACAAGACCATATTTCTGAAGTATTGATGATTCTTCTTTGTTTCCAACTTTTACATTTCATTCACCAATAATCATTAATATATCTGGATTGCATATTTGGTTAATTTCAGCCTGCAAAAATTGGTAAACATCTTGAATTTCCTCATCTTTGGCTTTAATAGTTGGTCTGAAAATATGAATAATAGTAGTCTTAATTGACCTTCTTGTAGGTATATGAGCTCTGGTGGCACATGTCTAAGGCCTTTAACTGCTAACCAGAAGGTTGGCAATTCAAACCCACTAGCCACTCCACAGAAGGAAGATGGACAATCTGCTTCTGGAAAGATTTACCACCTCAAAAATCCAATGGGGGTTGCTATGAGTCAGAACCAACTCTATGGCAGTGAGCTTGTTTTTTGTTTTTTGTAAGCATATGGATATTATCTTATCACTGATAGCACTGTACCCTCCTGCTTCGAACTCTAAACCCTCTTTATGACAAACAGAAACACATATCCACATTCCACACAGTGATTCCACCATCACAAAGAAAACTTCAGAGCAACGTAGCATACCTGAATTAATAACTAAAAAAATAAAATACATCAGCTCCTCCTTTTCAAAATATTTAATCA
>NW_006922298.1:539313-540230 GCF_000298275.1 Orycteropus afer afer | reverse complement strand
CATGGATGAACCTGGAGGACATTATGCTGAGTGAAATAAGTCAATGGCAGAAGGACAAGTACTGTATGAGCCCATTACTGTAAAAAGACAGAGAAGGGCTTGCTTGGGAAAGGGAACTCACTTAGTAAGTTACCGGGATGGGGAGAGAAAGGCAGGGATTAATTTAGGGCTAGTTGGGGCTTACAGGCTGACATGGGTAGGGGGAGGGATATACGGGAAGGATATATGACCACCATGATAACATTGGGAAATGAGAGGACACCGGACTGTGCACATAAGAGATAGACAACAGAAGCTAAAACCAACGAATGTGTCCACAATACCACATTGCCATTAACACCAAACACTAGGCTATACAGATAAACACATAAACACCTGAGATGATCAGACAGGGAACAGTGAATAGAGTTATACTCTAGACCAAGGATAAACTCAGCTGAGGCTTTTCTTGTACAGACACCAGTGATATAAAATACCTGCAGTCCTTACAGAAACAATAGAAGACAGACACGGAGTAATGTCTCACAGACATCCCAACACTATGGGAGAGAGATCCAATAGAGCTACTACCTCAGGACCATAGTACTGGGGTACACCAGACTCAATAGGCACAACAAAATACATGAAAGTGTTGCTCCACATCTTACATTGGTGAGTAGTGACTGGGGTCTTAAAAGCTTTCAAGCAGCCATCTAGCATGCAGCTAATGGTCTCCTTGCGTCAGGAATTAAGAAGAACGCACACAAAAAAAGTGGCCCTTGAAACTGGAAGAACCTGATGGTGCCTGGCTACCGATGCCAACCACTCAGGAAAGGATCATACCTGGAGATCCTGGATAGAGTGGGAGGGAAAATGTGGAACAAAATCCAAAAACTCAATAATGACCAGAATTACTGGTCAGATGAAGTCTGGTGAGA
>NW_006922298.1:537373-538673 GCF_000298275.1 Orycteropus afer afer | reverse complement strand
TTATTCATGTGGTTTGCAATTTTTGTTCTCTTTTTTGATTTTTTTGGGGGTGTTTTATTTATTTATTTATTGTCTAACTGGGTGGAAGATAGCAACTGTTCCCAGACAACCCAACCATGTTTGCACCTCCTACAGCCCCATCCACTGAGTAAGGGCCACCACTGGCTTTTGCAACAATTGACTAATGATAGATGGCAACCAATATAAGCTCAACTCATGTTCAACTGCTCTTTATGAACAGCTAACAGATATCTATGCACACACTCTCATTCTCTATCACATCTACCAGGAGACAGGTAGTGAGTGTCTAAGTGATAACAACTAGTGAATAGAGGAATATAGTATCCTACACACCACAGATATACCAAAACAAAATGAAGGAAAAAGAAATCTTGGGCAAATTACATTAACATAGAACTACAAATTAACATAAATACAACATCACAATGTCCCAGAGACAATTGACCATCCAAGCCCAAAAAAGTAGCAAGATGCAAGAGTAGAAAAAGGGACCAGGATACAAACTCAGAAAATATACCTGTGGAAGAAGAAAGCATTGGAATTTCCTGATAAGGAATTCAAAGGAATTATATTTGGTTACCTTCAATGGATTGAGATACAGATCAAGGAAAACAATGACCAAATCAAGGAAGACAGGGAAAAAACTCTAGAAAAATTAAGGACACCAATACAAGAACAAACAGACAAAATAAGCAAAAAAATAGAAATGAGACAAACATAACAAATAGAAATCCAGAAAAATAAAACTAAGATTTCAGAAATAGATAATACATTGAATGGAGAAAGGAATAGAAGCAAATCAATGAAAGACAGAATTAATGATATTGAAGATAAATACCTCAATACTTCTTTGTTAAGGAATCAATAAAAAAATTTAAAAAAATAATAATAAGAAGAAGAAAGCCTAAAATTCATGTGGGATACTATCAAGAGTAATAACTCATATGTAATTGGACTTCCAGAAGACAAAGAGACAAATAAAACCAAAGAGAAAATTGTTGAAGATTTGTTGGAAAAGAACTTATCTAATATGATGAAGGGAGCTCTAGTGGCATAGTGCTTAAAGCATTTACCTGCTAACCAGAAGGCTGGTGGTTCAAACTCACCAGTCACTCCTCAGAAGGAAGGTTGGGCTATCTACTCCCATGGTGATACCAACTTGGAAACCCAAGGAGGAGTTGCTATGAGTTGGATCTAACTCAATGACAGTGAGAGTGAGAATATGATGAAAGAGGAGAATATATCTATTCAAGAAGTTCAATTAACCCCAAACAGGATA
>NW_006922298.1:532107-535304 GCF_000298275.1 Orycteropus afer afer | reverse complement strand
ATTTAAAAACATTGAAATACTGCAAAGCATCTTTTCAGATCACAATGCTATAAAATTAGAAATCAACACTAGGAAGACCAATGGAAAAAAGCAAACACATGGAAACACCCTCCTCAAAAATGACTGGATAACATTAAGAATAAAAAATGAAATTAAAAAATTCTTTGATCATATGAGAATGAAAACACAACATTCCAAAATCTTTGGGACACATCAGAAGCAGAGATCAGAGGAGAATTTATAGCAATAGATGCACACATCAAGAAAGAAGAAAGAGCTAAAATCAACACCTTAACCCAACATCTCCAGCATTAGAAAAAGAGCAGCAAAAATATCCTACTGTCACCAAAAGAAAAGAAATAATAAAGATTGAAGCAGAAGTAAATGAAACAGAAAATAGAAAGGCAAAAGAATAAATCAAGAAGACTAGAAGTGAGTTCTTTGAAAAGATTAATCAAATCAACAAACCAGTGGCAAACTTAACAAAGGGAAAAAAGGAGAAGATGCAAATAAAACAAATAGGAGATGAACTAGGTGACATCACAACAGAACCTACAGAAATAAAAAGAATATCAGGATACTATGAAGAACCATACTCCAACAAACTTGAAAACCTAGAAAAAAATTGACAGATTTCTAGAAACACACCACTTACCTAAGATAACACAGACTTAGGTAGAAAACTTGAACAGATCATGACAAAATAATAAATTGAACAAATCATAAAAAAAATTACCAACTGAAAAAAGTCCTGGCCAGAGGGTTTCAATAGTGAATTCTATCAATCATTCAGAGAAAAGCTGACACCTATCTTACTCAACATCCCATTCCAGAACACAGAAAGGGATGGATTCCTTCCAAATGCATATTACAAAGCAAGCATAACCCTGTTAGAAAAATCAAAGACACAACTAGACATGAAAACTCCAGACCAATATCCCTCATGAAAACAGATGCAAAATATTCAACAAAATCTTATCTAATAGGCTCCAACAACATATAAAAAAAATACTACATTATGACCAAGTGGATTCATATCAGGTATAAAGAACAGTTCAACATTACAGAAACAATCAATGTAATCCATCACATAAGTAAAATAAAGGAAGAGAATCACATGATCATATCAATAGATGGAGAGAAGGTGTTTGATGAAATCCAACACCAATTCCTGATCACAATTCTCAAGAAAAATAAGAATAGAATGAAAATTCCTCAACATAATAAAGAGAATATATGCAACATTAAGAGCCAACATTATTCTCAATGGGGAGAGACTGAAACCATTTCCCTTGCAAACATGAGATAGAGGAGGATGCCCTCTCTCTCCACTTCTATTCAACATTACATTCGAAGACCTAGCCAGGACAACAAGGAAAGAAGAGGAAATAATCGGAGGCATCCAAATTGGTAAGGAAGAAAGAAAACAATCCTTATTTGCAGATTATGTGATCCTATACACAGAAAACGCAAGAGAATCAGCAAGAAAACTACTGGAACTTATTGAAAGATTTAGCATAGTGGCAGGATACAAGATTAGCATCCAAGAATCAGTTTAATTTCTCTACACCAGCAAAGGGGAGTTCTGGTAGCATAGTGCCTAAGGCACTTGACTGCTACCCAGAAGGCTGGCAGTTCAAATCCCCTAGCCACTCCTCGGAAGGAAGGTTGGGCAATCTACTTCTGTAGTGATACTGCCTCAGCAACCCAAGGAGGGGTCGCTATGAGTCAGGTCTGACTTGACAGCACATAACAACAACAACAACAACAGTGAAGAGGTCTCTGAAAAGGAAATAAGGACACCCAAATCATTTACAATGTTTTTGTTGTTGTTAGGTGCCATCGAGTCATCTCTGACTCATAATGACCCTATATACAACAGAACAAAACATTGTCTGGTCCTGTGCCAGCCTCATGATCTATGTTATACCTGAACCCATTGTTGCAGCCACTGTGTCAATCCATCTTGTTGAGAGTCTTTCCCTTCATCATTGACCTTCTACTTTACCAAGCATGATATCATTCTCCAGAGAATGGTCCCCTCTGACAATATGGCCAAAGTAGTTGAGATGAAGTTTGGCCATTCTCACTTCCAAGGAACATTCCGGCTGCTCTTCTACCAGGACAGATTTGTTAATTTTTTTAGCAGTCCACGGTACTCTCGGTATTCTTCACCAACACCACAATTCAAAAGCATCAACTCTTCTTCTGTCTTTCTTATTCAATGTCCAGCTCTCACATGCATACGAGGCAATTGAAAACACCATGGCTTGGGTTAGGTGCACCCTCATCTTCAAGGAGAAATCTTTACTCTTCAGCACTTAAGAGATCTTTTGCAGCAGATTTGCCAAATGTAATACATCTTCTGATGTCTTGACTGCTGGTTCCATTGGTGTTGATTGTAGAACCAAATAATATGAAGTCTTTGACAACTTCAATCTTTTCTCAGTTTATCATTATGCTGCTTATTGCTCCAGTTGTGATGATTTTTTTAAATTTATATTGAGGTATAATCCATACTGCAGACTATAGTCTTCCATCTTCATCAGTAAATGCTTCCAGTCATCCTCACTTTCAGCAAGCAAGGCTGTGTTGTTTGTGTATCGCAGGTTGTTAGTGAGTCTTCCTCCAATCCTGATGCCACGTTCTTCTTCACATAATCTAGCTTCTTGGATTATTTGCTCAGTATAAAAATTAAAGAAGTATGGTGAAAGGATACAACCCTGACACCCTCCGTTCTCGATTTTAAACCATGCAGTATCTGCTTGTTCTGCTTGAATGACAGCCTCCTGGTCTGTGTACAGGTTCCCCTCAAGCACAATTAATTGTTCTGGAATCCCTATTATTCTCAATGATATCCATAGTTTGTTATGATCCACACAGCTAAATGTTTTTGCTTAGTCAATAAAACATAAGTAAACATCCTTCTGGTATTCTTTGCTTTCATCCAAGATCTATCTGACATCAGCAATGATATCTCTTGTTCCACATCCTCTTCTGAATCCAGCTTACATTTCTGGAAGTTCTCCCTCAATATACTGCTACAATTGTTTTTGAGTTATCTTCAGTAAGATTTTACTTGCACGTTATATTAATATTATTTAATAATTTCCACATTCTGTGGGATGACCTTTCTTTGGAATGGGTACAAATATGGATATTTTCCAGTCAATTGGCCATACAGTCTCTTCCAAACC
>NW_006922298.1:529385-531027 GCF_000298275.1 Orycteropus afer afer | reverse complement strand
GCTGGCTTTGGTGATTGGTGCATAAATTTCAATAATAGCAATATTAACTGGTCTCCCTTGTAGGCATATAGATATTATCCTATCATTGACAGCTTTGTACTTCAGGATAGATCTTGAAACATTCTTGTGACAAGAAATGCCGTGCCATTCCTCTTCAATTTGTCCTTCCCAAATGACACAGTAGATCATATAGTTGTCTGATTCAAAATAGATTCAAAATAGCTGAAACCAGTCCATTTCAGCTCACTAATGCCTAGGATATTGATCTTTATGTGTTCCATTTCATTTTTTATATCCTCCAATTTTCCTAGATTCATACTTTGCACATTCCATGTTCTGATTATTAATGGATATTTGCAGCTGAGGAGGGACCCAGGCCCCAAGCCCCAAGTGGCAGGAAAAGCAGAGGGCAAATTAAGGAAAGCCAGGGTGTCCAGTGTCACAGGGTGTCCAGGGTGTCACAGTGAGAAAGTGGTAGAAGGATCCAGGTAAAGGGAGGGACTCAGGTCCCAAACCCCAAGAGGCAGGAAAAGTGGAGGAGAAAGGAAAGGAAAGCCAGGGTATCCAGGAGAGAGTGAGCAAGAAGCAGAGGGATCCAGCTAAGGGGAGGGACCCAGACCCCAACCCCTAAGAGGAGGAAAAGTAGAGAGGAAAGGAAGGAAAGACAGAGCATGAAGGGAGAGTGAGCAAGTGTCAGAGGGATCCAGGTAAGGGGAGGGACCCAGGTCCACACCCCCAAGGCACAGGAAAAGCAGAGGGAATGGAAAGGAAAGCCAGGGTGTCCAGGAGAAAGCAAGCAATTGGTGGGGGGGTCCAGGTAAGGGAAGGGACTCTGACTCAACACCTAAGCATCAGGAAAAGGGGAGGGAAAAGGAAAGGAAAGCCAGGGCATCCAGGAGAGAGTGAGCAAGAGGCAGATGGATACAGGTAATATGAGGGACCCAGGCTCCAACCCACAAGAGGCAGGAAAAGGGAAGGGGAAAGGAAAGGAAAGCCAGGGTGTCCAGGAGAGAGTGAGCAAGTAGGTTTCTTACAGAACATACAAATACACTTGTAGAACAATTGTTTGCCAACTCTATACATAGTCTTGGGTACACTCCCTGATGCATAGACATACCTAATAGTTCAGGCTGTCCACCTGTATATCCATGTTTGCCTTCACTGACAACACAGTACTATATGTGCAAAAGGGTTCATCTTTGTTGTCTGCCCCTCCCATGCACCTCTGAATCTCTTCCTCTTCCTCAATGCCACCATGTGGATCACTCACATTTGGGACATTGCCCTTCTCTTCACCTAAATCAATACTTATCTCTACCTATCTAACAGTGTTCCCTACCTATTCTTTCACTCGTGGTAACCAACAAAGAAAATTTCCTTCCATATATAAACCTTTCCTTGTGTTTTTACAATAACGGACTAATACAATAGTTGTCTTTCTCTGATTGATTTATTTTGCTCAACATAATGTCCTCGAAGTTCATCCACATTATGTGGTGTTGTGCAGATTCTGTTATTCTTTAGGGTTACATACTATTCCATTGTGTGTATGTACCATATTTTGATTATCCATTCTTCAGTTGATGGGCACCTGGGTTGTTTCCATCTTTTGGCTATTTTAAATAGTGCTGCAATGAACATG
>NW_006922298.1:528492-529285 GCF_000298275.1 Orycteropus afer afer | reverse complement strand
ATATTTTGATTATCCATTCTTCAGTTGATGGGCACCTGGGTTGTTTCCATCTTTTGGCTATTTTAAATAGTGCTGCAATGAACATGAGTGTGCATACATCTGCTCTTGTCCTGGCTCTCACTTCTTTATGATATATACCTAGTAATGGAATGGCTGGGTCAAATGGTATTTCTAATTCCAAATTTTTAAGTAATCCTCATACTGCTTTCTACAGTGGTTGTATCATTTGACAATCCCATTAACAGTGTATGAGAGTCCCAATCTCTCCGCATCCTCACCAGCATTTGTTATTTTCTGTGTTGTTGAACTTTGCTACTAGTGCTGGGGTGAGATGGTATCTCATGGTTGACTTGATTTGCATCTCTCTGATGGCTAATGATAATGAACTTTTCTTCATATGTTTGTTGGCCGCTTGAATATCCTCCTTGGTGAAGTGTCTATTCATGTCTTTGGCCCATATTTAAATTGGGTTATTTGTCTCTTTGTTGTTGAGGTGTTGGAGTTTTCTACAAATTCTAGAGATAAGTCCCTTGTCATATATGCCATTGCTGAATATTTTTTCCCAATATGTAGGTTCTTTTTTTTTACTCTTTTGGAGAAGTCTTTGGAAGCACATAAAAATTTTATTTTTAGAAGGTCCCATTCATCTAGTTTCTCTTCTGCTGTTTCTGTATTTTGGGTTATGCTTGATAGTTTATTTATGCAATATATTAGGGCCTCTAAATTTGTCCCTAGTTTTTCCTTGAGGAAAGTTACAGTTTTAGGTTTCACATTTAAGTCTTTGATCCATCTG
>NW_006922298.1:526010-527369 GCF_000298275.1 Orycteropus afer afer | reverse complement strand
TAGGTATAGGATCATATCATGAGCAAATAGGGATACCTTGACTTCTTCCTTACCAATTTGGATGCCTTTGATTTCCCTTTCTTGCCTTTTTACCCTGGCTAGGACTTCCAATACAGTGTTTAATAGAAGTGGTGATAGAGGGAATACTTGTCTGGTTCCTGTTTGCAAGGGGGAGTGGTTTCAGTCTCTCTCCATTGAGAATAATGTTGGCTGTTGGTTTGCATATATGCCATTTATTATGTTGAGGAATGTCCCTTCTATTCCTATTTTGCTGAGAGGTCTGATCGGGAATAGGTGTTGGATTTTATAAAATCTTTTCTGCATCGATTGATATGATCATGTGGTTCTTTTCTTTTGTTTTATTCATGTAGGGGATGAAGTTGATGGTTTTTCTAATGTTAAACCATCCTTGCACACCTGGTATGAACCCCACTTGGTCATAATGAATTATGTTTTGATATGTTTTTGGAGTCTATTGGTTAGGATTTTGTTGAAGATTTTTGCATCTATATTCATAAGGAATATTGTTCTGTAGTTTTCCTTTTGAGTGATGTCTTTGCCTGGTTTTGGTATCAAGGTTATGCTTGCTTCATAAAATGAATTTAGGAAGATTCCATCCTTTTCTATGTTTTGGATTAGTTTGAGTAAGATTGATGTCAGTTCTTCTGTGAATGTCTAGTAGAATTATCCAGTGAAACTGCCTGGGCCAGGACTTTTTTTGTTGGTAATTTTTTTATGACCTGTTCAATTTCTTCTTTTTCTATGGATCTATTCAACTTTCCACATCAGTCTGTGTTAGTTTAGGTGAGTGATGTGTTTCCAGAAATCTGTACATTTATTCCAGTTTTTCAAATTTGTTGGAGTACAGTTCTTCATAGTATCCTGATATTAGACTTTTTATTTCAGTTGGTTCTTTTGTGATGTTGCCCATTTCATTTCTTATTTGTGTTATTTGCATTCTCTCCCTCTTTTCCTTTGTTAAATTTGCCAGTGGTTTGTCAATTTTATTAATTTTTTCAAAGAATCAACTTCCCGTCTTGTTGATTTTTACTATTGTCTCTCTATTTTCTGTTTCATTGATTTCTGCTTGAACCTATTATTTCCTTTCTTCTGGTTACTGTAGGCTTTTCTTTTTCTAATTGTTGGAGATATTGGTTTAAAGTGTTAGTTTTGGTTCTTTCTTCTTTTTGATGTGTGCATTTATTGCTACAAATTGGCCTCTGATCACTGCTTTTGCTGAGTCCCAAAGATTTTGGTATGTTGTGTTTTCATTCTTGTTTGATTCAAGGAATTTTTGAATTTCATTTTTTATTTCTTCTCTTACCCAGTCTTTCTTAAAGAGGGTGTTGTTCAGTTTCC
>NW_006922298.1:523880-524914 GCF_000298275.1 Orycteropus afer afer | reverse complement strand
AATATGATTCATAAACTTAATGATCACAGCACAGAAAATTATATGGAACAAAGAAACTAGGAACACCAAGAGGGTATGGAGTACAAGAGTAATAAGGGGAATATCACACCTTTCCAGTCATTGGCATTCAGAATGTCCTTGTGGTTCCTGGCATATGGAACCTATTCTTAAGTCCCCGGAATCTGGAAGAATGCTGTTGCTTTATATAACCAAAATAGTCCAACTGCTTGCAAACATTCAAAATGGCTGCACCCTCTGGACAGGCAAAATCCACAGCTCAGTCCACCCTCCTCTTCACTGCTTTCCCTTTTATTCACCAGCCACCAGTGCAGTCCTCCATGCATCCCCTGGCTGGCAGGGCTAATTTTTAGATTAATTCTTAGGTCCTAACACCACTCAGCAATATCCAAGCTGTCTGTGCCATCAGGATCACTGACAGACTGCAGCTCCATATATCTCATTTTTTGATGTTTTCATGCAAATTCTTCTACTAGTTGGAGTTTAGTTCACTTCTACATCATTCCCTGTCTGTGTTAACTGTTTTCCCTTTTCTTTGTTGAAGAGGGTCTGTGCAGTCTGCCTATATGTCATCTTGAACCTCTCCCTGCTTGCAAGCTTTTAAGATCCCAATCGCTACTCACCAAAGTAAGATGTGGAACAATGTTTTTGTGTTGTATGTTATGCCAATTGAGCTTAATGTCCCCTGTGACCATGGTCCCATCCCCATAAATCCAACTACTTGCTCCTTCTGGGTAACTGGCTGTGCCCAAAAAGTGACTACAACCTTGTGCCTTGTCAGTTCTACTATATACCTAGAAATTCTTAGACAACATACAAATACACTTGTAGAAGCATTGCCTGCCAACTCTATACAGGGTCATGGGCACACTCCCCCCTGCATAGACATACCTAATCATTCAGCATGTCCACCCACCATTCCAATCATATATCAATGTTTGCCATGATGACAATACAGTACTTTATGTGCAAATGTTGTTGTTGTTATGTGCTGTCAGGTCAGACCCAACCCATAG
>NW_006922298.1:517269-520217 GCF_000298275.1 Orycteropus afer afer | reverse complement strand
AGAGAGAGAGAGAAATCAGTGGAGAACAGGGCAGGGCACGCAGGCTCCATCTGAGTGCACAGACTGTGATGGACTTCCTGTGGGCCCAGAAGGTAGGTGGGAGTGGGGGATGGCTACACCTCCATTCACCAAGCAGGTGTGGCATATAAGAGTAACAAGAGGAATGTCGTACCTTCTCAGTCTTGCAGGTCCTGAGTGTTCTTGGGGTTGCTGGAAAGCAGAACATGTTCTTAAATCCCAGGAATCTGCAAGAGCGCTGTCTCTTTAAATATCCAAAATAGTCAAGCCGCTTTTTAAACCTTCAAAATGGCGGTGCCCTCCGGACTGCAAAAGTCCACAGCTCAGCCCACCTTTCTCTTCACCTTTTCTGTTTGTTCCCCAGCAACCGTGCACAGTCCTCTGTGCAGTCCCTCACTAGCAGGGTGATTTTTAGGTTAATTCTTAGGTCTTACCACCACTCGGAATCTCTAAGCTGTCTGTGCCATCAGGATTGCTCAGGATCACTGCCAGACCACAGCTCTGTCTGTCTCCTTTTTTGGTATTTTCACGCAAATTCTTCTGCTAGTTGGGGTTTAGTCCACTTCTATATCCTTCCTTTCAAGTCTCAGGGGTCCAGGATTATCTTCTGTGTCTATGTTATTGGTTTCCCTTTTCTTTGTTGAAGAGGGTCTGTTCGGTCTTTCTGCCTAGTCCACCATCTTGCCCTTTTCTTTGACTTTTTACAATAACCCACTAATACAGTATTTGTCCTTTTGTGAATGACTTATTTCACTCAGCATAATGTCCTCCAAGTTCACCTATGCCATGCAGTGTTTTGCAGATTCTACATTATTCTGCAGGGTTGCATAGTATTCCATTGTGTGTATGTACCATAGTTTGATTATCAATTCTTCTGTTAATGGGCACCCGTGTTGTTTCCAACTTTTTGCTGTTGTGAATAGTGCTGCAATGAACATGGGTGTGCATATATCTGTTCTCGTCCTGGCTTTCACTTCTTTAGGATATATACCCAGTAATAGGATTGCTGAATCAAATGGTATTTCTAATTCCAGTTTTTTAAGGAACCACCATACTGCTTCCCACAGTGATTGTTTCATTTTACCATATGAGCACAAGCATTTAATTTTTAAGATATTCTGCTCATCTAGTTTATCTTCTGCAGTTCGTGCATTTTTTGTTTGTTTGATAGTCTATTTAGGCCATAAATTAGGATTCCTAAATTGGCCCCTATTTGTTTTTGGTGATTTATATAGTTTTAGGTTTCACATTTAGGTCTTTGATACATCATGGTGTAACATATGAATCTTCTTTCATTTTCTATAAGTGGATATCCAATTTTGCTAGCTCCATTTATTAAAGTACTGTCTCTTTCTCAGTTAATTTACTTTGGCCTTTTGTCAAAGATCAAATGTCCATAACTGGAAGGATTTACTTCTGGCTTCTCAGTTCTGATCCATTGGTCTATGAGTCTGTCACTTTACCAGTACTAGCCTACTTTGACTACCATGACTTCCATAGTTACGAGAATTAGAAGTTGAAGCCTCCTACTTTGTTCTACTTCTTTAGTAGTGCTCTTTGCTTATCTGTGATCTCTTTAATCCATTTTGCAAATCTCTGCCTTTTGTTTGGAGAGTTTTATACACTTATATGTATAATTACTACCGATAATGAAGGACTTGTTTTTGTCATTTTGCTATTTATATTCTGTATGTCTTTTAACTTTTTTTGTTCGTCATTAACTCCATTACTGTTGTCCTTTGAGTTTGGTTGATTTTTGCAGTGAGATCACTTTTATTTGCTTCTCCATTAATTTTTAGTGCATTTTATATATTCTTTTTGTGATTATTATTAGGATTAAATTAAGAATTGTAAATTCATAACTATTTAGTTTTAATTGACATCCATATAACTTCATTTGTATACAAAAACTCTTTGCCTACACAGTTCCATCCACTTCCTCTTTTCAGTTTCTTAATTTCTGGTTGATTTTTAAAAATTTCTTTATTGATTATGCATCATTTTCTTGATTTTCTTTTGTTTTTTGTCTCTGTTTTCTTTATTGGTTGGATCATATTTAAGAAAATTGTTTTAAAGTCTTTGTCTAGTAATAAAATTTCTGAACTTCCTCAGGGATAGTCTTCATCACTTTATTTCATTCTCTTGAGTGGCCCATCCCTTTCTGTTTTTCCATATACATTGTTATTATTTGTTGAAAACATGACATTAGAATATTATAATGTGATAATTCTGAATATCTATTTCTCCTCTTCCTCAGTGTTTCTTTTTTTTTAAGATGTCACAAACTGTTGCTTTAGTAACTTTTCCAAACTATTTTTGAAGGAGTATTTTTGTATTCCTTTTCACATGTGATTACTGTAGTCTCTGTATCTTTAGTATGTGTTCACCTAGTATTTTGACAGATATCTCTTTGAAAGCCAGTGGTTTAAAAATTAAAAGAAAAAAAAAAGAGCAAAAAGAAGAACAGGGAATAAAATAAATCATCTAGCAATTTTTACAGATTGGCTCTGTATGGAGCACTCTTTCAATACTAATCATGGTTTACACTAAATCTAAAGGTCTCCATAAAGGGATAGCATGGGTTTTTCTCAGCTCTTTTCTGAGCATAGTTCTAGTCTTTGGTATGTGCATTGCTCTTAAAATGCCTCATATACATGGGTGCTTTGGAGTGTCCTAACTTACCAAAGGCACTCTATCCCTGTGATAGTTAAGGTTGTGTGTCAATTTGGCTGGGCCTTGTTGAGTGGTTGGATAGCTGGTAATAGTTATTCCCCATAATGATACTGACAATCAACTCCATGGTGGGATCTACCACAAGAAGCTGAGTAGCTGCTTTAGGGATGTGGTTTGCTTCCCATATATAAGAAGCAGCTTTGGGAATGTTCTCCAGCCTTTTAGCATGCTTGAATCCTGCATGTAGACAAGTCATT
>NW_006922298.1:509761-516759 GCF_000298275.1 Orycteropus afer afer | reverse complement strand
CTGGTTAGCAGGCAAAGTTTTAGTCAGTATATTATATGTCTCAATCATATTATTTTGTCCCAGGCTGCTGTATTTCCCAGGCTGTTTGCTTTACCATGTTTTAGAGTAATGCCACACACATACACACACCCCTCTTGAGTCTGTTCCAACAAAAGAAAAAGATGAGTGCCTTGCATCAGTCTTTTAGGTACCAGCCACATAGGTTAGAAAACACAAGCTCAATCAGTTCTGAGTAGGTCTGCTATGCTCTCATGGGAGCCAAGGACTAAGGCTTAACACTGGGAATATGCACCATCTTCTTAGAGCCAGCAATTAAGCTGAGGAGAGGGTGGGACACGGGAAAGTAAAAAAAGTCACAAAGATTTCTTACACATTTTAAAATAGCTTTCTTGATTTAGCATTTGCTTGGAAACTGTAAGCGTTTGATTGTTTTCCAGAGTTCTGATGAAATTGATTTTGACATATCATGCTTGTTTTGTTCTGGTTTTAAATTTCTGTGGCAGAAAACAGAAGTATGGAACTTTTAATCTATCATCTTGCTTCTTTAACTTCCTTTAGTCACAACTCACTTAATTGTAAATGTTAGAGCTGTGCTTCAGTAATTGCTGATTTTGAGTCATGTATCAAATCACAGTAATTCTAATTAGACCACTGTTTGTCAGTCTCTCAAAGTGCACATAAATAACATGACTCTGTCCAGTATTAAAAATTTTTCTCCATTTATCACAAATATAAGGCATAATTAATTCACATCAGTGATGACAAAACTAATAGGACAAAAATCATTTTCTTTGACCAATATTTTAGTGTAGTATTTTCAGTGATATTCTTCTGACTTAGGATTTCTCTTTGGATTTTTTCTTTTTTAAAAATTTAAACTTCCCCAAAAACCCTTGAAATTTTAGAAAATACATATATACATTTAAGGAAAAAAAATGGATGTCATATATTTAAAACAGAAGTGAGAAGAGAAAAAGGAAGTATTTAATTTCAAAACAAAAATAATATATGAAAGACATTTCATATAAATGAAATGAAATTCAACCAATATAAATTTTGAAGGGCACTGAGACTATAAAAGAGATAGCCATTAAAATATATTTCCTAGCTGGAAAAACTGGATATTCACATGCAAAATAATAAAGTTGGATCTCTACATCAACCACATATAAATGTTAACTCAAAATGGCTTAAAGACTCAAATATGAAAGTAAAAACTGTAAAACTCATAAAAGAAAGCATAAATGTAAATCATGAACTTACATTAGGTAACAGTTTCTTATATATATTGCCTAAAGTAAATCAAAGACAAATTGATAAATTTTATTTCATAAAAAATAAAAACATTTTTTCTTCAAATATCACTATCAAGAAGTGAAAAGACAACCTGTAAAATGGGAGAAACATTTGCAAATCATATATCTGATAAGGGTCTAGTATGCAGAATATATAAAGAACTCTTATAACTCAAAAATAAAAACAAATCACAATTTTAAAAATTAGGCAAGGATTTGAATAGATATTCATCCAAAGATGATTTACAAATAGCCAAAAAGCAAATGAAAAGATGTGCAATGTCATTAGCCAGCAAGTAAATGAAAATCAAAACCAAAATGACATACCACTTCACATCCACTAGGGAAAAGGCAGATAACAACAAATGTTACTGAGAATTTGATGAAACTGTAACTTTCATACACTACTTGTGGGAATACAAAATGGCACAACCACTTTGGAAAACAACTCTGGCATTTCATCAAATAGTTAAGCATGGAGTTTTGATGTGACTCAACAATTCTCCAAAATACGTAGCTAAAAATAATGAAAGTGTATGTCCAGGTAAAAATGTGTACATTGGTGTTTGTACCAGCATTATTCATAATACCCAAGAAGTGGAAAAAAACAAATGTTCATCATCTGATTAGTGGATAAACAAAATGTGGTATCCATATGATGGAATATTAGCCATAAAAAATCCAAAGTACTGATACATGCCTTACATGGATTAACCTTGAAAACATTATGTTAAATGAAAGAAGACAAGAACAAAAGACCAAATATTGTGTCCTTCCATTAATGTGAAATATCTAGCATAGACATATCTATAGATATAGAAAGTAGATTGATGGTTGTCAGGCTGGGAAGGAAGAATGGAGAGTGACTCTTAATGAGCATAGCATTTCCTTTTGGGATAATTAGCGTTCATCGTGCCTAAGGCATTTGACTGCTAACCAGAAGACTGCAGGTTCAAACTCACCAGCCACTCCTCGGAAGGAAGATTGGGAAATCTACTTCCATAGAGAAACCACCTCGGAAACCCAAGGAGGGGTCACTATGAGTCGAATCGATTCAGCAGCAGTGAGTTTGGTTTAGTTTTGGCTGGAATTAGATAGTGGTGATATCTGCACACCTTTGTGACTATACTAGTAGCATTGAATTGTACACTTTAAGTGAGTGGGTTACATAGTTTGTGAATTATATCTCAATTTTTTAAAAAAGTATTTCCTATGAAATACACTCTCATTATTGGCTTAGCTTGGAAAGTAATTGGAATAAGGGCTTTTGCTCAGGATATACAGTGACTATCAAAACATAGTTTATAAACACCCTGGAAGACTCAGTGATATGCTGGAGCTGGTTCATATTTGTTCACAATAGAGTATTCTGTGCATCTCTTCATAACCATGGTGGGAGTATTTACACCACTGAAAGCAGAAAACACTGCAAATCCGGGCTCCTTTATTTTTAATCCATCAAAGCCAAATGTTAAACTTTTACCAGGATACCACTGCTGGAAGTCCACGCCACATTTCCTGGAAGGCTTCACATCTGCCTCTTGTTCCAGGCCCACTAGAGTTGGAGGCTTCTTCTGACTCACACAGCTACTGGCTGATGATCAGGTAAAATGGCACAATCCTAATAGCATGCAACACAACAGGCCACTAGTTCAAATCCAGGAACAATCTCAAGATCAGCAGGCAACATGGCAGGCCACTGGTTCAAGTCTGGGAACTGGAGATGAAGACTTGGCAAAACACAGGATCACACCCCGAAGGTAACTTCCCTTCTACTACTTAGCTGCTCACAGAAGATTCCACCATGGAAGTGATTACAATCTCATCATGTGGAATAACTACATCCAGCTGCCAAGCCACTTCAAACTACGGCCCAGCCAAGATGACACACAACTTCAACTAACACAAGTGGTAATAATTTCAGTTCTAATGTTAGTAATTTCAAATGGAAATTAGCTAAATGCCGCTCTTACAAATATGTGTATTATTATGAAGATTACTTCAACAGCAGTGTTTCTTGTCTCTGTTTTTTGTTTGTTTGCTGCTATTTTTGTTATTTCTCAGGTTGGAGTGCTTAGCTATGTCAAGAAAGGAAAGTCTGTCTATTGAGTTATCAGAAAGCTAGGTTTTAATGTTTTTTAACATTTCTCAAATTATTCTAAGAACAGAGAAAGGAAAAACCTGACACATTGACATTTCCCACATTCTTTCATGTTTTGAAGAGCTAGTTTCATTCTGTATTATGACAATAGATTTGAAAATCATCCAAGTATTTTTAATTGGTTTCAGAAAAGAGTAGTTAAGAATATAAATGATTCAAGATAAATCAATGTCTGCTCTTAACAAAAAGTTCATAACCCATTAATGGTGAATCAGAAGCATTATCTTTAATCACTGATGTTGCTAACACTTACATGTTGTGGAGTTTCTACTTTGCTCAAGGTTCATTTACATAAGCAGACATTATTTAAATTAGACATGCTGACATTTCTGCTTCATTAGGATGATTTTAATATTACTCTCATTACAGGGAGAAGTGCCTCAGTCTGTATTATGCAATCTAATTACTGAATGTATACTTTGAAAAATTCAAATGAGATAAAAATCTTGGAAAAAAATGATGTACAGTAGCTAGAAGCTGCATAAAATTGTTAAGATTTAATAGATCATTATAACAACTACTATTTCCCCAAAAATATCACAGTGGTATAATTTATAATAAAAAGTCCTAATCATTAAAAACATTTTTCTTTCAAAATATTCAACTTTGTACTTTATTCTAACATACCCTTCAATTTGCTCTGGTGGCATATTGCCTAAAGCATTTGACTGCTAACCAGAAGGCTGGCAGTTCAAACCCACTAGCCACTTCTCAGAAAGAAGATTGGGCAATCAACTTCTGTAGAGATACCACCTCAGCAACCGAAGGACGGGTTGATATGAGTCAGACTCGACTCAACGGCAGTAAGTTTGGTTCGTTTTTGTAACATATCTGATTTACATTGATTTATCATCAAATTTTAAGTTATTTATCATTTCCTTTTTACAGAATGATGTGAAATCAGACACAGCCTGTAACTATAATGTATTTGCAAAAAAAGGACATTGTCAATCTAATAGATTTGTTCATTTAGATATGTTGCTTTCACTAATAAGAATTCACATTATTATTTTTAAAATATTGCTGATATTCTGAGTGTTTTACATTCATTTAATTTGTAAACAGTTATCACTAGCACAGAAGCCAAAAGTGGTAAGCCTCAGTTTATTTGCTTGTGGTTTGTGAGCTATAAGCTTGTGAACAGAAGATAGAGATAAAGAAGGTTTCTATTTATTTGGTCTCAGCAAATCTGTCTGAACCTCTTCTAAGAAATGTGTCACACACCTTGCATCATTAGAGTAAAACTGAAAACCAAACTGAAGAATTTTCCTCATATGGTAAGAAAAAGAAATTTAGAAAGCAAACATATTCAGATATTCCCTGACAATCTGACAGATCAAGTGTAGTGATGTGTGTGTGTGTGTGTGTGTGTGTGACAGTGCTTTTGCATGCTATAAACCACTCCACATCTATAAGGGATTGTTGCTTTCTCATTTGTTTTACAAACAGACTTTCACACAATGTCATAAATGGAACAAACTTGAGAGATGGGAAGATGGGAACGCATAAATGTCCACACCAGAAAAAGTCTGGCCATTCATACTTCTAAGGAATATTGCAGCTGCACTTCTTCCAGGACAGAATTGTTCATTCTCTGGCAGTCCATGGTATTTTCCATATTCTTCTCCAACACCACAATTCAAAGGCATAAACTCTTCTTTGGTCTTCTTTATTCATTGTCCAGCTTCCGCATGCATATGAGACTATTGAAAACACCATGCCTTGGGTTAGGCACACCTTAGTTTTCAAAGTGATATCTCTGGTCTTCAGCCCTTTAAAGAGTTGTTCCCCTCCCCCAGCAAATTTGTCCCATGCAATATGATGCCTTATTTCTTGACTGCTGCTTTCACAGTGTTGATTGAGGATCCAAGTAAAATGAAATCCCCGATAACTTCAATCTTTTCTCCATTTATCATGAGATTGCTTATTGTTCCAGTTGGGAGGATTTTTGTTTTCTTTATGTTGAGGTGTAATCCATACTGAAGACTGTAGTCTTTGATCATCATCAGTAAGTCCTACAAGTGTTCTTCCCTTTCAGCAAGCAAAGTTGTATCATCTGTGTATCACAGGTTGTTAATGAGTCTTCCACCAATCCTGATGTCACATTCTTCTTCATATAGTTCAGCTTATTGGATTATTTGTTCATGATGTAGATTGAATAAGTATGGTGAAAGAATACAGCCCTGACATACACCCTTAATGATTCTAAACTGTGCAGTATTTCTTTGTTCTATGTACAGGTTCTTCATGAATAAAATCAAGTGTTCTGGAATTCCTATTCTTCACAATGTTATCCATAATTTATTATGATATACATAGTCAAATGCCCTCACATAGTCAATAAAACATAGGCAAATGTCTTTCTGGTATTCTTTGCTTTCAGCCAAGACCCATCTGACATCAGCAATGATATCTCTCATTCCACATCCTCTTTTGAATCAATTTGAATTGCCAGAAGTTTCCTGTCAATACACTGCTGCAACCATTTTCAAATTATTTTCAGCAAAATTTTACTTGAATATGATATTAATGATATGGTTCAATAGTTGTCAAATTCTTTTGGATCACCTTTCTTTAAAGCAAGCATAAATATTGATATTTTCCAGGCAGTTGGCCAGGTAGTACTTTTCCAAATTTCTTCCATAAATGAGTAAGTACCTCAAGCACTGCATCATTTTGTTGAAATATCTCAGTGGTTATTCCATCAATTCCTGGAGCCTTATCTTTCACTAACTGCATCAGTTCAGCTTGGACTTCTTCCTTCAGTACCATTGGTTCTTGATCATATGCTACCTCCTGAACTAGTTGGACATTGACCAATTCTTTTTTGGTACAGTGACTTCTTGTATTCCTTCTGTCTTCTTCTGATACTTCCCACACTATTCAATATTTTGTCCATAGAATCCTTCAGTATTGAAACTTGAGGCTTCAATTTTTTCTTCATTTCTTTCAGCTTGAGAAATGCTGAGTGTGTTCTTCCCTTTTGGTTTTCTAACCCCATGTCTTTGCACATGTCATTTTAATACTTTATCTTCTCGAACTGCCCTTTGAAATTCTCTGCTCACCTCTTTTATTTCATCATTTCTTCCAATTACTTTAGCTATTCTGTGTTTAACAGCAAGTTTCAAACTCAGTGATTTGGTCTTTTCTTCCTCTCTTGTCTTTTTAATGACATTTTGCTTTCTCCATGTATGGTGTTCTTGATGTCACCCCACAACTCTTTTGGCCTTCCGTCGTTTGTTCTAAATGCATCAAATTATTCTTCAGATAGTCTCTAAATCCAAATGGGATATAATCAATGTCATTTTTTTACTCTCATGAACTTGTTTGAATTGTCTTCAGCTTCAACTTGGATTTGCATATGAGTAATTGGTGATCTGTTCCACAGTTAGCTCCTGGCCTTGTTTTGGTTGAAGTATTGAGTTTCTCCATCACCTCTTTCCCCAGATGTAGTCAATCTGATTCCTGTGTATTTCATCTGGTGAGGTCCACATGTATAGCTGCCATTTATGTTCTTGAAAAAAGGTATTTACTATGAATAA
>NW_006922298.1:500000-509291 GCF_000298275.1 Orycteropus afer afer | reverse complement strand
CCATTCCAAAGAAAAGTGATCAAGTATAATGTGGAAATTATTGAACCATATCATTAACATCACACACAAGTAAAATTTTGCTGAAGACAATTCAAGAAAGGTTGCAGCAGTATATTGACAAGGAACTTCCAGAAATTCAAGCTGGAGTCAGAAGAAGGCATGGAACTAGGGATATCATTGCTGATGTTAGATGGATCTTGGCTGAAATCAAAGAATAACAGAAAGATGCTTATCTGTGTTTATTCACTATGCAAAGGAGGTTGACTGTGTGGATCATAACAAATTGCAGACAACATTGTGAAGAATGGGAATTCCAGAGCAGTTAATTGTGCTCATAAGGAACCTGTACATAGACCAAGAGGCTTTGGTCCAAAAATAAAAAAAGAATACTGCATGGATTAAAGTAAGGAAAGGTGTGCATCAGGGTTGTATCCTTTCATCATTCTTATTCAATCTGTATGCTGAGCAAATAATCTGAGAAGCTGGACTATATGAAGAAGAATGTGGCACCAGGATTGGTGGAAGATTCATTAACCTGTGATATGATCTTTAATTAGGACTTTGCAAAAGTTATGTTAGATATTTGATAGTTCCAAGAAAAAAAAGAAACTCAGATTACTATGGCTTGAGTTGTGTTCCCCCAAAATATGTGCTGCAATCTTAACCCTATACCTGTGTTTATCATTCAATTTGGGAATGGATTTTCTTTGTTATGTTAATGAGAAAGTATTAATGTAGGTGTGTTTTTAAGTCAGTCTCTTTTGAGCTATAAAAGAGATTAAACAAGCAAGCAAGCAGGCAGAGATGGCGAAAGATAAATTCCAACCCATGTGAAGATCACCAAGACACCAAGGAACAAGGACATTCCGCCACGGCCCACAGAGAGAGAAAGCCTTCCTGTATAGCTGGTGCTCTAACTTCTAGACTCCTAAATTGTTAGAAAATAAATATCTGTTAAAGTGACCAGCTTGTGGTATTTTCATTATAGCAGCACTAGATAACTATGACACTGATTATAACACTGATTTTAAATGATCATCATAATTTCAATTTTAATTTTCATAATTTTCTACCACCTATTATTCTTAATTATTGATTAAAACACTAAGTTAATATAGAGGCAATAATAAAGGTCAGCATGCAGAGATGGAAGCAAAATTACAATATCATTTGGTGGTAGTTAAGGCTGTGTGTCAACTTGGCTTGGCTGTGATTTTGAGTGGCTTGGCAACTGGATGTAGTTATTCCCCATGATGAGATTGGATGTAGTGTAATCACGTCTATGGTGGAATCTGCTATGAACGGCTAATTAGTTGAAAAGGAGTTGGCCTTCAGGATGTGCCTGTTTCCAGTATATTTTGAGAAGTTTGGGGAAAGGTCTATAACTTTTTGGGTCATTTTAGATCCTGCATTTGGCCCAACTTCAGCTCCAGTTCCTGGACTTGAACCAGTGTTCTGCAGTAAGTTGTCTTCACAGCCTGTGAGCCAATCATCTTCCATTTTGCCTGCTGATCTTGGATTTGTAAGCCTCACCAGCCAGCAGCTGCATGAGTCAGGAAAATCCACTACTGGGCCTGGAAGATGAAGCTTAAATCCAAAGTTGAGGGGCTTCCACCCAGCCCCTAAAGCTAGAACTCTGAACTCAGACTTCTAGCCTCCTAAACTGTAAGAGAATAAATTTTTGTTTGTGAAAACCATCCACTTGTGGTATTTCTGTTATAGTAGCACTAGAGAATCAGGACAGATTTTGGTACCAGGAGAGTGGAGTGCTCCTCTAACAGATATCTAAAATGCAGGAGTTTGGGAATTGGGTAGTTAGTAAAGGTTAGAAGTCCAAGATAGAATTCGGTATTGGGAGTGGAAAGTTGAGAGGTTGTGGCTTGTCTGACCTCTGCATTATGGGAATCAGCTTTGGGCTGTTGCTGTTGATCCTTCTATCTCTGTTATAGCAACATTATATAACCAAGACACATTTCTTCTAAAACATTTGATTCTATTTTCATTATAAAAAGTTGGCATCAACATCATCAATCTTTTCCAAGGAATACCATAGCTTAATAAACAATGATTTTGTTGATATTAAGTAGACAAAAATAATTCTTTGTTAGCACATCATTAAAATTCACAAAGGCTTTGTCAAAATTTAAACAATTAAAATAAAAATTTTGGAATTTATTGTAGTTGGATGACACTTATTCAGTGCAATATATATTCTGAAAGAATGAACACATGCAATAATTTTAGCCCTTCAAAAATATCTTCAGAACACCCTGGTTCCCATTCTCACTCCATACCCCATATGAAAAATGTCTAACATAGAATTATCTTGAACTCTAATTAAAATGGTTTTTAAATTGTCAGATTGTGATACTAAAGTACTTTATGGCTGGTGACTGATATAAGTTAGTACTGAATTAGTAAAAATATTAGTTAGTAAAAAATAATTCCACCAGTCTCACTAGACTCAGTCTACACATTAACTTCCAAAATATCTTAGATTAGATTTACTAGATCCCTAAAATATTTCATTAACATTTTGAATTTTATATAAACATTAAACTATATCCATTCCCCTTCATTTGTGGGTTTCTTCCTTTTTCCCATCACATAGTTCTCACACTCTTCTATTTCTCTCTACCATCTCTCTATGTAATTAATCTGTCCAACCTGAAATACTCCCTTTGGATTTCACCTTTACAATGTTTTCTGAAGTTTGGGTCGAGATGTAATGTTTGATCTATTCATTCATAAACTCTATTCATTAAAAGTCAAATCAATAGACAGTCTTCCTAGAAAATAGAAAGCTCTACTTTTAAGTATATACAGAATTGGCCAGCTCTACAACCCCCACTACCAACACCTTGGCCCATACCACCATCATTTCTCACCTCAATTATTGCAATAGCTTTCTCATTTGTATCCCTTTTCCTGGTATTTTCTCCATGCTGTCTTTCCTCAAACTAGCAGTCAGAGTGATCTTGTTAAATTATATTTAACAAGATCACTTGTTATAAATAATATTCACCCATCAGGTTATAATTTCTAATAGTTTCCTGTCTTCCTCAGAGTATAATCAAAAGTCCTTACTATGGGCTTCCAGTAAGACGGTGGAATAGGCAGACAAGCTACACAGACCCTCTACAACAAAGCAATGAGAAACTAAGTGAAATCAATATGGAAGATGATCTTGAAACCCTGAGCTTTTAAGGAGAGAATAAAGAAGTGGATTAAATACCAACCAGGTTGGACAATCTACATCCATAGTGAAACCTCCAAAGTAACCCAAGGAGGGGTTGCTATGAGTCGGATCTGACTTGACAGTAGTGAGTTTGTTATTTTTGGTTTTAGAAGAACCTGAATGAAAACAGTGAGTAAGGAGACAAATGGAGCTGCAGACTACTGGCTGTCCTGAGAGTGGAGCCATTTTGAATATTTGCAAGTGGCATCCCAGTAGCAACCTAAGAATTCTCTCTGCTCACTGAGGACTACATGGGAAAGTCCTCCACTGGTGCCTGACAACCAGAAAGGAAAACAGTGAAGGAGACAAACAGAGCTGGGGACTGTGGGCTGCCCTGTGGGCACAGCCATTTTGAATATTTGTAAGTGACATTCTGACCTGGACAGCTACCTAAGAATAGGTTCCTATTGCTGATGGCAGCATGGGCAACCACACTAGAGGCTTACAGCTGGAAAGGTGAAATATTCCTTTTGTTACTCTAATAACCCACACCCTGTTGGTGAACAGAGGTGTTACTATCCCCTACACACACTGACCTTCTGACAAGCAGATTCCCATGCAGGTCTGCATCCTAACAGGACTTAGGCACCCTACCCCACCCCCCAAGACACAGGGGTTTTTTTTGTTGTTGTTTTTATTATGTTTATCTTCTTCCTTTCTTCCATTTTATTTATATTTTTTCTCTTTCCCTTCCCTGGTTCTTTTTCTGGTTTTCTCTTCTCTTTGTCTGGTTCCCTTCTTATGGTTCTTCCTATCCCCTATTTTTCCTTTTGCATTTTACTCTCTTTTTCTTTACTATCCTTTTATTCTTGCTCTTTTCTCTCATTCACCCCTTTCCAGATATTGTGTTTTGGTTTTTTTCCCTCTTTTTTGCATCATCTTTTTCTTGTCTTTTTAAAATATATTTACTTTTTTTCTCATTTGCTATTCTTTTTGTGATTGTTCTTGTTTATTTATGTAATTTGAGTTTGTGTTCTCTTGTTTTCATTTTTTTGGTAGTTTTTTTAATTTTAATTAATTATATTTTTTTTCCGTCTTGGTCTAACTGAGTAAGAGATAGCAACTGTTTCCACACAGCACAACCATACTTGCACCTTCTGCAGCCCCACCCACTGAGTGAGGGCCACCAATATCCCACATGAACATGTTGTTGTTGTTAGGTGCCACTGAGTCATCGCCAACTCATTGTGACCCTATGCACAGCAGAAAGAAACACTGCCCAGTCCTGTGCCAGCCTCATGATCTTTGCCATACCTGAGCCCATCATTACAGCCACTGTGTCTATACATCTCATTGACAGCCTTCCCCTTCTTTGTTGACCCTCCAATTTACCAAGCATGATATCCTTCTTCAGGGAATGGTTCCTTCTGACATGACCAAAGTAGGTGAGACAAAGCCTGGCCATTCTTGCTTCCAAAGAGCATTCCAGCTGCACTTCTTTTAGGACAGATTTGTAATCTTTTTAGCAGACTATGTGTTCTGGTTACTTAGTGTTACTCTGACAGGAATATACCACAAATGGGGTGGCCTTAACAAAAAGGAGTTTATTCTCTTACAGTTCAGGAGGCTAGAAGTTCGAGTTCAAAGTGCCAGGCTCTAAGGGCTGTGGGAAAGCAAGTCAACCTTAGGGTCCAGCTCTGCCTCCTGCTTCCAGGCCACTGGAGCTAGAGGTGTTTCTTCACTCAGACCACTGCTGGCTGCTGAGGCTGACAAGCCCAAGGTTGACAAGTAAAAAGGCACAGTCCTGATGTTACCAAACCACACAGCAGGCCATTAATTTAAATATATTGTAAGTCCCAAGGTTGGCAGAGCATGACAGGCTGCTGAACAATGACACAGCTACATGCAAGGTCCAAGCAAGCCATAAGTTAGACTATCTCCAAGGCTTCTCCTTACATACAGGAAGCAGACCACATTCCAAAGGCAGCTACTGAGCTGCTTCTGGTAGATCCCACCATGGAGTTGATAGCCAGTCTCATCATGGGGAATAACTATCGCCATCTGCCCAGCCACTCAATCATGCCCAGCCAAGTTGACACACAAGCATAACCACCACAGTTCCATCCCTTGTCAACTTGGCACCTGTGCAGATATTCATTGGGTGGCATCTATACAGATCTGTCTCACTAGGTGGCTCCAGTCCCCTAGTTCCTCTAAATGGTGACCTCATCCCCTTGGCCTGGCAGGCCCCATTCCTTTCCCTCTTGGGCATGGCAGCCCTGCTGCCTCACTCTTGGGAAGCAGCTATGGCTCCATCCCACTAGCTCACGTGAACGAGAAGCCCCACACTCCAGAACCAATTTGGTGAAGGTCTAACTCTTTGAAACCTAGGGGGCTATCATGGTTCCATCACCAAAGGCTATGGTCCTACTCTTTGAGGCCAAGGCAGCTCTGCTTCCCATTTCCTTAGTCTGTCCACTTCTGCTGATTAATGCCTGAGGGCAACCCATTCTACTGGAAATCTTTCTGCCCAAAGGACACTTAGTTTTCTTACTCCATGGGCCAGCAAGCCTGCTACTCCATTTTATGCTGGTCTCTTCATCAATTAATGCCCAAAGGCCACCCACACCACCAGGAAACTGCCTACCCAACGGCACCTGGCTTTCTCCTCCATGGGCTGGTATGCCTGTTGCTGTTTAATGCTGGTCTTTGGGCTCTGCTACTGCCGTATTTCATGCTGGTCTCTCTGCCAGTATCTCTCTGCCAGTCTCCTGGCTCTGCTTCTGCCATCTCTCATGACATATGCCAGGGTCTCTCTGCCAGGGTCTTGGGTCAATGACGCACTCCATTCCTTTTCCACATTTTAGGTAATCTGTCAGAGCAGCACCCCACTCCCAGTACCATATTCTGTTCTCATTACCTAGTGCTACTCTGACAGGAATATACCATAAATGGGATGGCCTTAACAAACAGGAGTTTTTTTCCTTAGAATTTGGAAGGCTAGAAGAGCAAGTTCAAAGTGCCAGGCTCTAGGGGTTGTGGGAAAGCCCCCCAAACTTGGGGTCCATCTCTGCCTCCTAATTCCAGGCCACTGGAGCTAGAGGTGTTTCTTCACTCAGACAGCTGCTGGCTGCTGAGGCTGACAAGCCCAAGGTTGACAAGTAAAAAGGGATAGTCCTTATGTTACCAAACCACACAGCAGGCCATTAATTTAAGTCCATTGAAAGTTCCAAGTTCGGCAGAGCATGGCAGCCTGCTGAACAATGACATAGCACATGCAGGGTCCAAGCAAGCCATAATCTAGAGACTATCCCTAAGGCTTCTCCTTATATACAGGAAGCAGACCACATCCCAAAGGCAGCTACTGAGCTGCTTGTGGTAGATCCCACCATGGAGTTGATTGCCAGTCTCATCATGGAGAATAACCACCACCAGCTGCCCAGCCAAGGTGGCATACAGATTTAACAACCACACCATGGTACTCTTAGCATTCTTCTTCAACACCACAACTCAAAAACGTCAATGTTTCTTTGCTCTGTTCTTTCTTATTCATTGGCCAGCTCTCACATGCATAAGAGGTGATTGAAAATACCATGGCTTGGATCAGGTGCACCCTAGACTTAAAGGAGATATCCTTGCTCGTCATCACCTGAAAGAGGTCTTTTGCAGCAGATTTGCCCAGTGGAATACATTGTCTGATGTCTTGACTGCTGCTTCCATTGGTTTTGATTGTAGAAGCAAGTAATAAGAAATCCTTGACAATTTCAATCTTTTCTCAATCCACCACAAAGCTGTTTATCAGACCAGTTGTGAGGATTTTTGTTTTCTTTATATTGAGGTGTAATCCATACTGCAGACTGTAGTCTTTAATCTTCATCAGTAAGAGCTTCAAGTCATCATCACTTTCAGCAAGCAATGTTGTATCATCTGCATATCACAGGTTGTTAGAGTCTTCCTCCAATCCTGATGCCATGTTCTTCTTCATATAATCCAGCTTCTCAGATTATTTGCTCAGCATACAACTTTAACAAGTATGGTGAAAGGATACAACCTTGACACACTCCCTTGTTGATTTTGAGCCATTCAGTACCCCCTTGTTCTGTTGAATTGCCAGCCTCCTCTTGATCTATGTACAAGTTCCTCATGAGTACAATCAAGTGTTCTGGAATTCCAATTCTTCTGAATGTTATCCATAATTTGTCATGATCCACACAATCAAATGCTTTGGCATAGTCAATAAAACATAAACATCTTTTTGGTATTCTTTGCTTTCAGCTAAGATCCATCCGACATCAGCAATGACATCCCTCATTCCACATCCTCTTCTGAATCCAGCTTGCATTTCTGGACACTCTCTGTCAATATACTGCTGTAATCATTTTTTAATTATCTTCAGTAAGATTTTACTTATATGTGATGTTAATAATATTGTTTGATAATTTCCACATTCTGTGGGATCACCTTTCTTTGGAATGGTTACAAATATGGATATCTTCCAGACAGTTGGCCAGGTAGTTGTTTCCAAATGTCTTGGCATAACCAAGTAAGTTATTAACATATATGAACATGAACATAGATGCAAAAATTTTCATCAAAATATTAGCCAACTGATTCCAAAAACATAAAAAAATAACACATCATGTCCAAGTGGAGTTCATACCAGGTATACAAGGATGGTTCAACATTAGAAAAACAATCATCATAATCCATCACATAAGTAAAAAAAGGACAAGAACATGATCTTGTCAATTGATGCAGAAAAGGCATTTGATAAAATCCAACACTGACTCCTGATTAAAAAAAAAAAAAAAACCTCTTGGAAAATAGTACAGAAGGGAAATTCCTCAGCATAGCATAGGGGATATGTACAAAACCAACAACCAACATTATTATCAATGGAGAGAGACTGAAATCATTCCACCTGTAAACAGGAACCCAACAAGGATGCCCTCTGTCTCCTGTTCGATTCAACATTGTATTAGAAACCCCAGTCTGGACAATAAGGCAAAAAATGGAAATCAAAGGCATCCAAATTGGTGAGGAAGAAGAAAAACTATACCTATTTGCAGATGATATGATCCTATAGATAGAAATACTCAGAAGAAAACTACTGGAACTCAGCAGAGTGGCAAGATACATGATAAACATACAAAAGACAGTTGAATTCCTGTACATCAGCAAAGAGGGCTCTAAAAAGGAAATAAAGAAATCAATACCATTTACAATAGCTACCAAAAGGAGAAGATACTTAGGAATAAATCTTACCAGGAACACAAAAGACTTATACAAAGAAAACTACAAAACTACAAAAGATCTACATAAATGGAAGAACATACCATGCTCACAAGTAGGGAGAATGAGCATTGTGAAGATGTCAATATTACCCAAAGCAATCTATACATTCAATGCAATCCTAATAAAGATTCCATCAACATTCTTTAAAGACCTAGAACAGCCAAGCACTGATTTTATATGGAAAGGAAAGAGACCTCGAATAAGCAAAGTACTACTGAAGTAGAAGAACAAAGTAGGAGGTCTCACACTCCCGGATCTCAAGACCTACTATACAGCCATAGTAGTCAAAAGAGCCTCATATTGGACTTGACTTCCAAGATGGCAGAATAGGAAGAGATGCTACACAGACCCTCTTCAACAAAAAAGAGAAACCAATTGACACAGGTACAAAAGATAATCCTGGAGCCCTGAGCTTTGAGAGGAAAGATAAAGTGGATTAAATACAAACTAGTAGAAAAACCTGAATGAAAACAGTGAACAAGGAGACAAATGAAGATGCAGACTGTGGGCTATCTTGACAGCATGGCCAGTTTGAGTATTTACAAGTCCTGGTCGGATGGGCAGTAACCTAAGAATAGGCCCTGCTTACCAAGGGCTGCATGGACAATTGCACTGGTGGCTGATGACTAGAAAAGAAAACTGCAAATGAGGAGACAAACTGAGTTGTGGACATTCATCTGTCTTGTGGGCACAGCCACTTTGAATATTTGCAAGTGTGTGGCCATTTTATATATTCACAAGTAGTGTTCTGACACCAGTGACCTAAGAATAGGCTCCACTTACTAAGGCCAGCATGGGCAACCACACTGGAGGCTGAT
>NW_006922298.1:495127-498925 GCF_000298275.1 Orycteropus afer afer | reverse complement strand
AGTTCACACAAAGAAGCAAGATAAAGTAATAGAAACAAGGGACTAGGATACAGACCCAAAAGACATCCTTGAGGAAGAAGAAGCATTGGAACTCCCTGAGAAGGAATTCAAAAGAATTATATTTAGGTAACTTTAACAGATGGAGAGACAGATCAAGGAAAACACTGACAAGATCAAGGAAAACACTGACAAAATTAAAGAAAGCACAGAAAGAAAAACTCTAGAAAAATTTAGGAAAACTGTAAAAGAACAAATTGACAAACTAAACAAAAAAATAGAAATTATACAAAAAAACAAATAGAAATACAGAAGATTAATGCTAGAATTTCAGAAATAGTACACACATTGAAGGGGCAGAGGCATAGAATTGACTCAATTGAAGATAGAACTAATGAGATTGAAGACAAATACCTCAATAATACTTTGGTAAGGGATCAACCAGAAAAAATATCAAAACAAAATGAAGAAAGGCTATTATTCATATGGGAGATCATCAACATGAAAAACCTACATGCAATTGGAATTCCAGAATAGGAAAAGACAGATAAAACCACAGAGAAAATTGTCAAAGGTTTGGTGGAAGAAAATTTCCCTAATATAATGAAAGATGAGAAGACATGTATTCAAGAACTTCCATGAACCCCAAACAGGATAGACCCCAAAAGAAAATCACTGAGACATATCATAATCAAACTCACAAAAACCAAACACAAAGAAAGAATCCTGAAAGCAGTACAAGAAAAAATGAAAAATTGCCTACAAAGGACAACCCATAAGACTCAGCTCTGATTTCTTGGCAAAAACCATGCAGGTGAGAAGGCAATGGGATAATATACATAAAACCCTGAAAGAAAAAAAAAATTCCAATTCTCTATAGTTATTTACAAGTATGGGTTTATTGGTTTCATCTTGTTACTTGTTTTTTTGTGGTGTTGCTGATTTCTTTGTTCCATATAATTTTCTTGGCTGAACTTATTTTGTTTATGAATTTTGTTTTTGTATGCTTCATTGCTATTGTTTTAGTATTTAGTAAATATTTTTGCCTTTCCTAGCCAATACTCTCCAAAAACATATCAAAACATAATACATCATGACCAAATAAGATTCATACCAGGTATGCAAGGACAGTTCAACATTAGAAAAACAATCAATGTAATCCATCACATAAGTAAAATAAAGGACAAGAATAACATGATTATATCAATAACTTCAGGAAAGGCACTTCATAAAATCCAACACCTATTCCTGATAAAAGCTCTCAGAGAAATAGGAATTGAAGGGAAATTCTTCAACATAATAAAGGGCATATATGCAAAACCCACAGCCAACATTATTCTCAATGGAGCAAGATGGAAACCATATCCCTTGCAAAAAGAAATCAGACAAGAATGCCTCCTATCTACACTTCTATTCAACATTATATTGGAAGTTCTAGACAAGACAATAAGGCAAGAAAAGGAAACAGAAGGTATCCAAATCACTAAGGAAAAAGTAAAACTATCCTTACTTGCAGATGATATGATACTATATATAGAAAACCCAAGAGATTCAGTTAAAAAAAAAAAACTGAACTTGTTGAAGATTTAGTATAGTGGCAGGATGCAAGATCAATATACAAAAATCAGTTGGATTCCTCTACACTAGCAAAGAGGGCTCTAAAAAGGAAATCAAGAAATTAATATCATTTGCAATAACTGTCAAACAATAAGATACTTGGGAATAAATCTTATCAGGCATACAAAGAAAGCTACAAAACACTACTTCAAGAAACCATAAGAGATTTACATAAATGGAAGAACATACTATGCTCACAGATAGGAAGATTGAACATTGTGTAAATGTTAATATTACCCAAAGCAATCTATACATTTAATGCAATCCCAATCCAGGTTCCATCAATACTCTTTAAGGATGTGAAAAAAATAATCACTAATTTTATATGAAAGGAAAGTGACCTCAGATAAGCAAAGCACAACTGAAGAAGAACAAAGTAGAAGGCCTCACACTCCCAGATCTGAAAACCTACTATACAGCCACAGTAGTCAAAACAGCTTGTTATTGGTATAACAATAGAAATATAGATCAGTGGAACAACACTGAGAATGCAGAAATAGATCCACCCACCTATGATCAGTTGATCTTTGAGAAAGGGCTGAAATACGTTAAATGGGGAAGAGATAGTTTCTTTAACAAATGAAACTGGCAAAACTGGTTATCCTTTTGCAGAAAAATGAAACCAGATCCATACCTCACATTAAATATGAAAACTAACTCCAGATCGATCAAAGACTTAAATATCAAACCTAAAACTATAAATTTCACCAAAGAAAAAATAGGGGCAAAGTCAAGAGCCCTAATTTATGGCATAAATAAACTATGAAGCATAATCCAATGTGGTAGGCAACCAGGCTTGGCCTGGTTGAGTGGCTGGGCAGCTGGGTGTAGTTAATCCCCATGGTGACATTGGTAATTAACTCCATGATGGAATCTATTGGATCAGGTGAGTAGCTGCTTTATGGATGTGGTCTGCTTCCAGTATGTAAGAAGCAACTTTGAGGAAGGTCTCCAGCTTTTTGGCACACTTGAACTGTCCATGTAGCCAATTCTCCATTCATTAACCTGCCACACTCTGCCAATCTTGGGACTTTCAATGGACTTGAATTAATGGCCTGCCATGTGGTTTGGTAATATCAGTACTGTGCCTTTTTACTTGTGGACCTTGGGTGTGTCAGCCTCAGCAGCCAGCAGCTACCTGAGTGAAGAAAGCCTCCAGCTTCAGTGGGACAAGAGTGAGAGGTAGAGCTTAAGTGCAAGGTTGAGGGGCTTTCACCTAGTGCCTATAGCCTGGCATCTTGAACTTGGACTTCTAGCTTCCAAAATTGTAAGAGAATAAACTTCTGTTTGTTAAAGCCATCTCATTTGTGGTATATTCCTCTCAGAGCAGCACAAGTTAATCAGAACATCCAACATGCACAAACAGCAGAAGATAAACTAGATGATTGCAACCTTCTAATAATTAAATTCTTATGTGCATCAAAAGGCTTCTCCAAAATAGTAAAAAGAGAACCTAAAGAATGGGAAAAAATATTTGGCCATGATATATTAGACAAAAGATTTACCTCTAAAATTTATAGAAAACTCCAACACCTCAACATCAAAAAGACAAAGAATCCAAATAAAAAATGGGCTGAAGACATGAAGAGACACTTCAAAGATATTCAGGCATCCAATGAACACATGAAGAAATGTTTATGATCATTAGCCATTAGAGAGATGCAAATCAAAACAACCGTGCTACAACATCTCACACCAGCACTAACAGCAAAGTTCAACAACACAGAAAATTACAAATGCTGGTGAGGATGTGGAGAGACTGGGTCTCTCATTAACTGCTGGTGGCAGTGTAAATAATACAACCACTGTGGAAATTGGTATGGTGATTCCTTAAAAAGATGGAAATAGAAATACCACTCAATCCAGCAATCCCATTACCAGGTATATGTCCTAAAGAAGTGAGAGGTAGGACATGAATAGACAGATATATGCACGCTCATGTTCATCACAGCAATATTCACAATAGCAAAGAGGTGGAATCCACCTAAGTGTCCATCAACTGAGGAATGGATAACCAAACTGTGGTACATACACACAATGGAATGATGTTATTAGGTGCCGTTGAGTCATCTCTGACTCATAGTGACCCTACGGAGAGCAAAATGAAACATCACCCTGTCCCGTGACAGCTCCATGATCCCTGCTATACTTGAGCCCATTGCTGTAGCCACTGTGTCAATCCAT
>NW_006922298.1:492776-493972 GCF_000298275.1 Orycteropus afer afer | reverse complement strand
TACAAATATGGATCTCTTCCAGTCAGTTGGCCAGGTAGCTGTCTTCCAAATCTCTTGGCATAGCTGAGTGAGTGCCTCCAGCAGGGCATCTGTTTTTTGAAACATCTCAATGGGTATTCCATCAATCCCTGGAGCCATGTTCTCTGCCACTTCCTTCAGTGCAGCATCGACTTCTTCCTTCAGTACCATTGGTTCTTGATCATATGCCACCTCTTGAAATGGATGAAGATTGACCAGGTCTTTTATGTTCAGTGACTCTGTGTATTCCTTCCATCTTCTTTTGATGCTTCCTGCATCATTCAATATTTTCCCTATAGAATCTTTCAATATGGTGATTTGAGCCTTAATTTTTTTCCTCAGTTCTTTCAGCTTGAGAAATGCTGAGCATGTTCTTCCCTTTTGCACATCACAGGCCTTTGCACATTTCGTTATAGTAATTGCCTTTGTCTGCTCAAACTCCTCTTTGAAATCTTCTGTTCAGCTCTTTTATCTTGTCATTTCTTCCATTTGCTTTAGGTACTCTCCATTCAAGGGCAAGTTTCAGAGTGTCTTCTGACATCTGTTTTGTCTTTTCTTCTTTTCTCATCTCTTTAATGACCTCTTGCTTTCTTCATGGATAATGTTCTTGATGAAATCCCATAATTCTTCTGGTTTTCGGTCATCGGTGTTCAATGCATCAAATCTATTCTTTAGATAGTCTCTAAATTCAGGAGGTATATATTCAAGGTCATATTTTGGCTCTCTTGGACTTGTTTTAATTGCCTTCAATTTCAAGTTTTTTCTGAATATACCACAAATGGGATATCTTTAACAAACAGGAGTGCATTCTTACAATTTTGAGGCTTTAAGTCCAAGTTCAAAGTGCCAGGCACTAGGGGCTGAGTGAAAGCCCCTCAGCCTTGGGCTTCAGCTCTGCTTCCTGCTGTTGGCCCACTGGAGCTAGAGGTTTTCTTCACTCAGACAGCTGCTGGCTGCTTAGACTGACAAGCCCAAGTTTGACAAGTAAAAAGGCACAGTCCCGATGTTACCTAACCACAGGACACGCCATTAATTCAAGTCCATTGAAAGTTCCAAGGTCAGCAGAACATGGCAGGCTGCTGAACAATGACTGAGCTACACACAGGGTTCAAGCATGCCATAAGCTAGAGACCATTCCCAAAATTGTTTCTTATATACAGGAAGCAGACCACAAACCC
>NW_006922298.1:486817-492368 GCF_000298275.1 Orycteropus afer afer | reverse complement strand
CTCACATGAACGAGCAACCCCAATCTCCAGAACCAAGTTGGTGAAGGTCTGGCTCTTTGAAATCTAGGGGGCTGTGGTGGTTCCATCTTCAAAGGCCATAGTCCTACCCTTGAGGCTGAGGCAGCTCTGCTTCCCATTTCCTTGGTCTCTCCACTTCTGCCAATTAATGACAAAGGCAACCCCCTCCACCGGAAATCTTCCTGCCCAAAAAGCTCTCAGCTTTCTTGCTGCGTGAGCCAGCCAACCTGCTACTCTAATTCATTTCAATCTCTTCTACAAATTAATGCCCAAAGGCAACCCAATCCACCAGGAAGCCACCTACCCAATGGCACCTGGCTTTCTCCTCTGTGGGCTGGTAAGCTTGTTGCTGTTTAATGCCAGTTTCTGGGCTCTGCTCCTGCCATCTCTCATGCTGGTCTCTCGGCTCTGCTCCTGATCTGAGTAGCTGTTGGTCTGTTGGCTCTACTCCTGCCATCTTTCATGCCACATGCTGGGGTCTCTCTGCCAGAGTGTTGGGTCAAAGACTTTCCATTTCTGTTTGTTGAGGCCATCCCATTTGTGGTATATTCCTGTCAGAGTGGCACTAGGTAACCAAAACAGAATATGGTACAGAGAGAGTGGGGTGCTGCTCTGACAGATACCTAAAATGTGGAAACAGGAGTGGAACTTCCTTGTCCCAAGATGCTGGCAGAGAGACCCTGGCATATGGCATGAGAGACAGTGGCAGCAGAGCCAAGAGACTGACATGAGACAGTGACAGCCTTACCAGCCCATGGAGGAGAAAGCCAGGTGCCATTGTGCAGGTGGTTTCCTGAGGAGTGGGTTGCCTTCAGGAATTAATTGGTAGAAAAGACCAGCATGAATTGGAGTAGCAGGACTACTGGACAATTTTCTCAGTGGTTTTATCTTTTTTTTCCTGTTCTGGAGTTCCAATGACATGTAGGTCACTCCTTTTGATGGTATCCCACATGAACCTTAAGCTTTCTTTATTTTGTTTTGATCTTTTTTCTGATTGATCCCTTTCCAAAGATGTTTTCAGGTATTTGTCTTCAATCTCATTAATTCTGTCTTCCATTGCATCAATTCTACTCCTTTGCCTTTTCAATATGTTATCTAATTCTGATAATTTAGTATTAATCTTCTGGATTTCTGTCTGCAGATTTAGAATCATTTCTAATTTTTCATTTATTTTGCCATTTTGTTCTTGTATTTTCTTCCAAAATTTTGTCTGTGTTTTCCTTGGTCTGTCTCAATCCTTTGAAGATACCTAAATATAATTCTTTTGAATTCCTTATCAGAGAGTTCCAGTGCTGCTTCTTCCTCAGGGATGTGTTCTGGGTCTGTATCCTGCTCCTTTGTTGCTACCACTTTATCTTGCTTCTTTGTGTGGATTGTGATGGTCTGCTGTCTCTGAGACATTGTGGTGTTGTTGTATTTAGATCTCTGTTAATTGTTTGTGAAGAGCATTCAAGGGTAAGTCAAGCTCTTCTTGGTGGTTAATCATTGGCCCATTGGTGGAGAAGGAAGTGGTGGCTCTCACTCAGTAAATGAAGTTGCAGGAGGTAGGGTGTAGTTGTGTCATATGGGGACTGTTGCTGCCTTCCACTCAGTTAGACAAAAATATCAATAGAGAAACCATCAAAAATGTAAAAGCAAATGGACAAAAAATACACTATGTAATCAAGTAGCAACAGTAACCAAAAAATGGAAAAAGGGAAAAAGAAGAAAAGAGAAAAAAACAAAAAAACCTGCAATATCTGGGGCAAGGGCAATAAGAGAAAAAAAGGTAGAGAAGGAGAATAATGAGGAAAAAATGGGAAAAATGTAAAAAGAAAAACAAGGAGCAGGGTTACCCATGAGAAAGAAAAAAAAATGCAACCAGGAACAGGGAAAAGGAAAAAAAAAAGCTGAAAACTAGAACCTGGGAGGGGAATAATAAAGAATAACAGTAAAAACAGACAAAAGTAATAATAATAGTAGTAGTTTTAAAACAGACAAAAGCAAACTAAAAATCAGAAAAAGGAAAAGAAATCGGGGAAGGGTGGAGCAGGGCACCCTGGCTCCGTCTGAGCACACAGACTGGGATGGAACTCATGTCGGCCCAGAAAGTGGGTAGGAGTGAGGGATGGCAGCACCTCCGTTCACCAAGAGGGTGTGGGATATAAGAGTAACAAGAGGAATGTTGCACCTTCCCAGTCGTCCAGGTCCAGAATGTCCTTGGGGTTCCCAGCAAGTGGAGCCTGTTCTTAAGTCCCGGGAATCTGGGAGAATGCTGTCACTTTAAATATCCAAAATGATCAAGCTGCTTTTAAATATTCAAAATGGCTTTGGCCCCTGGACAGACAAAAGTCCACACCTCAGCCCGCCTTCCTCTTTGCTGCATCCCCTTTAATTCCCCAGCCACCAGAGCAGTCCTCCGTGTAGTCCCTGGCTGTTGTTGTTGTTGTTATTTGCCGTCAAGTAGGCCCTGACTCATAGCGACCCCTCCTTGGGTTTCCGAGGCAGTATCACTACGGAAGTAAGAGTGCCCAACCTTCCTTCTGAGGAGTGGCTAGCAGGGCCTATATTTAGGTTAATTCTTAGGTCTAACCACCACTAGGCAATATTCAAGCTGTCTGTGCCATCAGGATTGCTGCCAGACTGCAACTTCATATGTCTCCTTTTTCGATGTTTTCAAGCAAATTCTGCTGCTAGTTGGAGTTTAGTCCACTTCTATATCCATCCCTTCAAGGCTCAAGGGTCCAGGATTATCTTCTGTATCTGTGTTAATTGGTTACCCTTTTCTTTCTTGAAGAGGGTCTATGCAGTCTGATGATGTCCTTGATGTCATCCCACAATTCCTCTGAATTTCAGTCATTGGTGTTCAATGCATCAAATCTATTTTTTTTAGATGGTCTCCAAATTCAGCAGGGATATAATCAAGGTCATATTTTGGCTCTCATGGACTTTTTTAATTGTCCTAAGCTTCACCTTTGACTTGCATATGAGCAGTTGATGGTCTGTTCCACAGTCAGCTCCTGACCTTGTTTTGGCTGAGGATATTGATCTTCTCCATCACCTCTTGCCACAGATGTAGTTGATCTGATTCCTGTGCACTCCATCTGGTAATGTCCACATGTACAGCTGCTGTTTGTGTTGTTAAAAAAAGTGAATAGTTCCTTGGTCTTGCAAAATTCTATCATGCAATCTCTAGCATCATTTCTATCACCAAGGCCATATTTTCCAACCACTGGTGATTCTTCTTTATTTCCAACTTTTGCATTCCAATCACCAGTGATAATCAACACAACTTGATTCCATGTTTGGTCAATTTCAGACTGTAGAAGTTGGTAAAAATCTTCAATTTTCTTATCTTTGGCTTTGGTGGTTGGTGTGTAAATTTGAATAATTGTAGTATTAACTGATCTTCCATAGGCATATGGATATTATCCTATCACTGACAACATTGTATTTCAGGATAGATCTTGATACATCTTTATGATGATAAATGCCAAGTCATTCTTCTTCAATTTGTCATTCTTGGCATAGTAGATCATATGATCATCTAATTCAAAATGGCTAAACACCAGTCTATTTCTGTTTACTAATGCCTTGGATATCAATCTTTATCCATTCCATTTCATTTTTTTTCATTTTATTGTAATTTTGGTGAAAATTTACAGAAAAAATACACTTTCCATACAGTAGTTCACATACACTCTGTCTCATGACATTGACCACAACTTACCACAATGCAACATCTCCCCTCCTACTTCCTCCCGATAGTTACCTCTTCCCTGTGTCCATCCCTCCATGCACTCCTACTCCCTGATCTGTCTCCCTGTGCATAAGCAGCCCTTCTTTCTCTCATGCTTGTTCTCTCCAAGGAGTGTATCTACCTCAGGTAAATGCTCAACTCATATGCCTCTTGTATGCCAACTCATATGTCTATTGTTTGGCTGGAAGCCACAGGTGTGCGTTCAATTCCAGACCTGAAGGGCAGCTAGGGGCCATAGTCTCAGTGGTTCCACCAGGCTCTATCAAGCCAGCAAACCTGTTCCCCACTTTTTTTTTTCCCAAATGATTTTGAGTTTTGTTCCACATTGTTCTCCCTGTCTATCCAGGATCTCATGAAAAGATCTTCTTCCAAGTGGTTGACAGTAGTAGCCGAGCACCATCTAGTTCTTCTGATCTTATAGCCGTATAGGCTGCAGATCAGATGGTGTACCAGTTGCTAGTACTAATTGTTTCCATGAATTTTTGGTTTTCTTTCATTTCATTTTTGACAGCTTCCAATTTTCCTAGATTCATACTTCATACATTCCATGTTCTGATTATTAATGGATGTTTGCAGCTGTTTATTCTCATCTTGAGACGTACCACATTAGCAAATGTGGGTACTGAAAGCTTTACTCTATCCACAACATTAAGTTCAGCTCTACTTTGAGGAGGCATCTCTTCTCAGACCACATTTTGAGTGAGTTCCTACCTGAGCGGCTCATCTTCCAGCACTGTATCACACAATATTTCAGGGCTATTCATAAAGTTGTATAGTAATATATCAGACAGTGTTTCACTGCAATTCATAAGGTTTTCACTGGCCAACTCTTTAAGAATTGGATGGTCTCTTCCTTCTTCTGAGTCTCTCTTAGTCTGGAAGCTCTGCTGAAACCTGTCCACCACAGACAATCCTGCTGGCATTTAAAATACCAGTGGTATAGCCTCCAGCTTCACAGCAACACTCAAGCCACCACAGTATGATAAACTGACAGACAAATTTCTCTCCCCTAGCTATTCTAAACTTCTCTGCTCATTTCCGGGTCTCCCCAACCCTTCTGCTTACTGGGCCTACCCCCCAGGGCCCAAACACCCTCTTTCCGCTGGTCCTGGGGCTGGCTTTACTGCGTCCTGCCCCTGAGGGCAGCTCCACACAGGCAAACACCTGCCTTCAACAATGTTGAGTATCAGTGGTTAAAGGAGCACAAAGTTTTATTCCTAGTCTTATGGGGAAAGCTTTCAGCCTTTTACAATTCAGTGTGATGTTATCTATGGATTTTTCTCATAAAATTCCCTTTATCCCCTTTTATTCTCAGTTCTCTAATTGTTTGTGTCATGAAAGAGTACTGGAGTTTGTCAAGAGTATTTTCTGCATCAGTTGAGACGATCATGTGATTATTTTCCTTTATCCTATTAATGTGACAATTTATATAGATTTATTTTCTGATGTTGAATCATATTTACTTTCTTGGAATAAATCCCACTTAGTCATGGTGAGAAGGAGTCCTGGTGGTGCAGTGGTTAAGTGATCAACTGGTAACTGAATGGTTGTCAGTTTGAAGCCACCAGCCACTCCACAGGAGAAAGGTGTGGAAATCTACTTCCATAAAGATTACAGCCTAGTGCAGTTCTAGTCTGTCTATTTGGTTGCTGTTACTCAGAATCAACTTGAGGGCAACAAGTTTGGTTTGATGTATAACCATTTTAATATACTTTCGGAATTGGTTTGCTTGTATTTAGTTGAGGATTTTGTATCTATATTCACAAGGAATTGTATCTATATTCACATGGTCTG
>NW_006922298.1:484697-485139 GCF_000298275.1 Orycteropus afer afer | reverse complement strand
GCTTTGGTATCAGGGAAATACTTACATCATAAAATGAAATAGAAATTTTCCTTCCTCTTCTATTTTTTTGGAAGATTTTGAGAAGAATTAGTGTTAATTTTACTTTAAATATTTGGTAGAATGCACCACTGAAGACTTCTGGTCCTGGATTTTTATTTTTTGGGAAGTTTTTGAATACTGATTCAATCTCTTTACTTGTTACAGGTCTGTTGATATATTCCACTTATTCGTAAGTCAGTTTGGGTAGTTTGTATTATCTAGAAGTTTATCCATCTCATTTGGATTATCTAATTTTTTTTTGACATGGGTCAATGTTGGTTTTTTTTTTCAGTGTTCCCTCTCCTCCCCTCCCACCACTGGCAACCAACAAAGAAAGTTTCCCTCCATATATAAACCTTTCCTTGACCCTCCACAACAATGAACTAATACTATATTTGTCCTT
>NW_006922298.1:465498-467604 GCF_000298275.1 Orycteropus afer afer | reverse complement strand
TGGGTCTCTCCTCATCCAGAGCAAAGAAGTATGAAGAAAACCAAAATTCATGGAAACAATTAGTCCTAGCGACTGGTACACAATCCGATCTGCAGCCTATACAACTATGAGACCAGAAGAACTAGATGGTGTCCAGCTACCACTGTCATCCACTTGGAAGGGGATCTATGTAGATCCTTGATAGAGAGGGAGAACAATATAGAACAAAACTCAAAATCATTTGAAGAAAAAAAAAAGGTGGGGACCAGGTTTGCTGATGCAATAGACCCTGGTGGAACCACTGAGACTATGCCCCTAGCTGCCTTCAGGTCTGGAACTGATCCCACACCTGTGGTTTCCAGCCAAACAAAATACAGGCATGTCAGTTAAACATTTACCTCAAGTAGATACACGTATTGAAGAGAACAATCATGGGAGAAAGAAGGGCTGCTTATGCACAGGGAGACAGCTCAGGGCAGGAGTGTATGGAGGGATAGACACTGGGAAGAGGTAACTATGGGGAGGAAGTGGGAGTCGAGCTATTGTATTGTGGTAAACTGTAGTCAATGACATGAGACAAAGTATATGTGAACTGCTGTATGGAAAGTGAATTTGCTCTGTAAATCTTCACCCAAATCACAATTTAAAAAAAAAAGACTACAGACTTTAGTACATATTACATCTCAACATAAAGAAAACAAAACTCCTCAAAACTGGACCAATATCCAATATTACAATACACAGAGAAAAGATTGAAGTTGTCAAGGATTTCATTTTACTGGGATCCATACTTAACAGCCCTGAAATTAACAGTCAAGAAATGAAATGAAGTATTGCAGTGGGTAAATCTACTGCAAAAGATACCTTTAAAGTGTTAACAAGCAAATATGTCACCTTGAAGGCTCAGTACACATAACCCAAACCATACTATTTTCAATCGCCTCATATGCATGTGAAAGCTGGACAATGACTAAGGAAGACCAAAGAAGATTTGATACTTTTGAATTATGGTATTGGAGAAGAGTATTTAATGTACCATGCACTGCCAAAGAAAGAGCAAATCTGTCTTGGAAGAAGTATAGCCAGAGTACTCCTCAGAAGTAAGAATGGCTAGACTTTGTCTCACATACTTTGGACATGTTATCAGGAGAAGCCAGTCTCTGGAGGACATCATGCTTGGTAAAGTAGAGGGTCAGAGAAAAGGGGGAAGACCCTGAATGAGATGGATTGACACAATGGCTACAACATTGAGCTCAAACATAGCAATGATTGTGAGGATGATGCAGGACTGGGCAGTGTTCCATACTGTTGTACATAGAGTCTCCATGAGTTGGAACCTATTCAATGGCAACTAGTAACACATGTGTTTTGAGAAGGAGCCCTGGTGGTACAGTCATTAAATAACTAGGCTGCTAACATGAAATTTGGCAGTTTGAAACCCCTAGCCACTCTGCAGGAGAAAAATGTGACAGTCTGCTTCCATAAAATGTACTGCCTTGGGAAAAAAATAAAAAGTCAAGGAAAGGTTTATCTATGGAAGAGGTGAAGAAATTAAGTCTTATAAATAATATAGTAAAAGCTGTGAGAGCCAGAACTTGTGTAAAGCAGAAACTTGTCAGAAAAGGAAAATGCAAATTTTTCCTACTAAAACAAGAATAGTGGTAATACTGCACCCTATCAAAGGCAGAAATGTTGGGAGACCCAGGAAAACAAGGCAGTCCTGACAAGTTCTGGCTTTTACAGATTCCATTGTATCATTAATGCATAACAGAACCAGGTTCTCAAACACAGGCTGTTTGACCCAAAACTAGTGGCCTTTCTGACACACATCACTACTCATGTTTGTCTTCTGTTTTAAAAGTTCACCACTAGTCTGTCAGTTTGTTGTACTGTGGTGGCTTGTGTGTTGCTGTGAGACCAGAGTTTAAAAGTTATAAAAAGAATGAAAACTTTACATTACTTCTAATAAAGAGGTAAGATCTCCACTATACAACATTTACACTCTGTGCTGTGATCACAAGAAACTCTATAGCCTTCCCTTTATAATATCATGTTCTTTATAATATAATGTTCTTTATATCATGTTACTGTATCAGCAAACCATTTCTCTGTCTTTTCCACATAGAA
>NW_006922298.1:461606-464603 GCF_000298275.1 Orycteropus afer afer | reverse complement strand
AACTCGACAGCACATAAGAACAACAATAAACAAACAACAAATAAATAGAAAGAAGGACCAGCAATAATGTGGTAGTCATAAGACAGCACTGAAAAACTTTGTAACTAAGAAGCCCTGGAATTATCTTAAGTGTTGTACCATTACTCTGTTCTATAGGGTCACTATGAGTCACAATCACCCCAACAGCAGTGGGTTTGGGGTGTGGTTTTTGTTTTGTTTGTTTGTTTTTGGTGAACTATATACATATGTTAATATCAGCTAAAGATTGCTAGGACCAAGTTTAGGTAAATACATGAATCATAGGTATAGATCAGCATGGCGTGCTTCTTTGAATAAAACAGAAACAGTTTATGAAAAGAGGCAACATGTAGGAAAAGTTGTCCATTATTGATTTTCTTTTTATCTTTTCGATGAATATACTCATTTGCATTTGAAAATCAGAGCTCTGTCTTCAGGCTTATCAAGTGGCAGATATTTTCTTGGCTATAATTTAGGTACTCCATCTTTACAGAGCAGCTGAGTACTAGTATCTCATTTTCATCTCACTTTTAGTGTTGTGTCTTATTTCTGATCACAAGATAGTAACCAATTGACTCATATAAACTCTCATACTTGTGCCCTTTTTCAAATCTCACTTTATTTCATTGATTTTTTGGAATCCCGTACTCCATCCACACAGATATACTAATTTACTTTCTATCCACATAGTATGTAATTATTTTAGTACATTCCACTGTTATATTGAATGTGAATGAATCTAACAAATAGCCAAAATACATCATTTTTTGTGTTTCTGTAAGGCTATAAGCCTTTTTCACTAATTATAATAATAACACTACATGAGCAAAGTATATAACACATGTTATTGAAGACTGGAGACATTCAAGAGAAGAGTTTAGCACATTCAATATCTGGGGACACTTGGCTTAGGATAGAAGTTTGCTTCTAGTATTTATTGTAAAGCATAGAAATATAGACGGCCAAGATATCATTTCTTCTACATTATGTGAGTATCATTAAATGTTTTTCATGTTTTTTTGGAAAATAATAACTTTACATAAATTTTAAAATATGAGCTCATTTTCTTATAACTCATGAGGTAGTGTGGTAGTTAAGGCTGTGTGTCACCTTAGTTGGGCCATGGTTCTGAATGTCTTGGAAGCTGGATGTATTATTCCCCATGAGGAGACTGTAATCACTTCCATGGTAGAATCTACTGAGAAACGTTAATCAGCAGCAAGGGAGCTGCCTTTGGGTTGTGACCTGCTCCCTGTATATGAGGAGAAGTTTTAGGAAAAGTCTATTGCTTTTTGGCACATCTAGATGCTATATTTTGCTGAGTCTTCATCTCAATGGCCTGCCATGTTGCCTGCCAATCTTGGGATTGTTCTGGACTTAAACTAGTGGCCTGCTGTGATGCATGCTAATCTTGAGACTGTACAATTTTACCTGTTGATCTTGGGGTCATGAGCCTCAGCAGCCAGTAGCTGTATGAGTCAGAAAAACCTTCTGCTCTAGTGGGCCTGGAACAAGAGGCAGAGCTGAAGCCCAAGGCCGAGGGGCTTTTACTCAACCCATAGAACCACAACTTTGAACTCAGACTTCTAGCCTCCTAAACTGTAAGATAATAAATCCTTGTTTGTTAAATACCACTTGTGGTATTTCTGTTATAGCAGCATTAGTGAACCAGGACAGTGAGATACAGTAAAAATTTTCATTCCAAGCAAAGACATACAGACTCTATGCTTTGAGAATGAGACTTCTAAAGGGTTTATCTTTCATAAATGCATAAAAGATTATGAATGTTCAATGTAAAAAATTGTTCTTTCAACTATCTAGAGTCAGATAACTTGATGTGATCTTAATATGAATTTGATGATAATGCACATCTCTTTCTCTATAAAAAGTCATTATCAGTTTCTAAGTGGAAACTACCATCCAGTAGTCTTAGAGTCCTTCCCAAATATTATTTTGTGTCTGATGCCAAAATCTGGCAAAAACATTCTTCATATTTTGGAGGAATGGAAAAAGAGGTCTTTTGTTTTAAATGAAGTCACATTTATTTTTATTTTATTTTATCTCTATTTTCCTGGAAAATAAAGTTATCTCATTGTTGTGGTTACCTAGTGCCATTCTGACAAGAATATACCACAAATGAGATGGCATGAACAAACAGGAGTTTATTCTCTTACAGTTTTGGAGGCTAGAAGTCCAAGTTAAAAGTGCCAGACTCTAGGGGATGGGTGAAAGCCCCTTAACCTTGGGCTTCAGCTCTGCCTCTTGCTCCCAGCCCACTGAAGCTAGAGGCATCTCTTCACTCAGGCAGCTACTGACTGCTGAGGCTAATAAGGCCAAGGTTGACAAATAACAAGGTGGCACAGTCCCGATGTTACCAAACCACATTGCAGGTGATTAATTCAAGTCCATTGTAAGTCCCAAGGTCGGTAAAGTATGGCAGGCTGCTGAACAACAACACGGCTACATCCAAGGTTCAAGTGTGCCATAAGCTAGAGACTATACCTAAGGATTCTCCTTATACACAGGAAACAGACCACATCCCAAAGGCAGCTACTCAGGTGCTCCCAGTAGATTCCACCATGGAGTTAATTACCAGTCTCATCATGGGGAATACTACATCCAGCTGCCCAGCCACTCCATCAGGCCTAGCCAAGTTGACACACAAACTGCACTACCATACTCATAATAATATTTTTTGAACTTTTTAGTTCTATTTCAAAGATAATATCTTGATAAATATATAACTAAATTTCCAGAATCATGCACCAGTAAGTACATGATAGCTACAGAAATTTATCATTGATAATAAACTTGTTGTTGTTATGTGCCATCAATTCGGACCCAACTCATAGCGACCCCTCTTTGGGTTTCTGAGGCAGTATCACTATGGAAGTAGATTGCCCCATCTTCCTTCCGAGGGGTGGCTGGTGGGTTTGAACCGCCAGCCTTCTGGTTAGCAGTCAAGTGCCTTAGGCACTA
>NW_006922298.1:457805-461184 GCF_000298275.1 Orycteropus afer afer | reverse complement strand
TTGGGTTTCCGGGGCAGTCTCTCTACAGAAGTAGATTGCCCAATCTTTCTTAGAAATACATTGTAATATGGACTTCAAAGTCACACTTCATTATCTTTTTGGTTAATATACTAGCTGTTTCAGGAATTCAACATATAAGGTACCTGAATGATGACAAAACTGTGAAATTCAAGGTGTCTCCAACTTTCAATGACAAACAAGACTCACAGCAAAAGTTAAAGTGTAGCCACAACCTTTCTCCAGATGCAGATGCATTCATGGATAGCAAGCATCGCAGAATTACTAGTTGCAAAATTTCTGTCTGTAAAAGTCACCTCATGCAAGTAAAACTTTGCTGAAGATAATTCAGAAATGATTGCAACAGAATATTGACAGGAAACTGCCAGAAACGCAAGCTGGACTAGGAAAAGGATGTAGAATCAGGGGTATCATTCCTAATGTCTGATGGATCTTGGCTGAAAGCAAAGAATACCGGAAAGAATACCTGTGCTTTCCACACATTCCACATTTGACTGTGTGGTTCATAACAAATTATGGATAACATTGTGAAGAATGGGAATGCCAGAACACTTAATTGTTCTCATGAGGAATCTGTACATAGACCAGGAGGCTGTCATTTGAAAAGAACAAGGGGATACTGCATGGTTTAAAATCAAAAAAAGTGTGCATCAGGGTTGTATCCTTTCATCATACATATTCAATCTATATGCTGAACAAATAATCCAAGAACCTGGACTATATGGAGAAAAACTCAGCATCAGGATTGGGGGAAGACTCATTAACAATCTGCAACATGAAGATGAGATAAATCTGAAAATGAGATTGACCATCAAGGTAAACACAACCCCAAAGATAATAAATATCCCAAGGATGTCTGATCTTGATAACACTGAAAGTAAAGATGGTAACAGTGATGAAAATGACTATGACTCCAACAGTAAGGCTGATCCCAATGGTGATGCTGACCCTGCCAGTGGAACTAATTCCAACAATGATGGTGACCCTAAAAATGGAACTGACCCTATTAGTGAACCTGGTGTTAACACTGATAGATCCACTAACAATGATGCTATCTCCAAACATAGCACTTATCCTGAGGATCGCATGCACACCAGTTCAAACAACGGTACTCGCCTGAACAATGGTGTTGATTAGGAGTATACAGCTGACTTCAGCAGTGGTACTAATCCAAATTACATCTCTGAGTGACAAAATAGAAAGGGCCTGGATCTCATTCTTAGTTCCAAAAATGGTGCTGATTTCAGCAGCAACACTGGAACAGGCAATGACATTTGCCCCAATAATGCTACTGGCCCCAACAGTGGCTCTGGCCCCAAAAATGGACTTATCTCCAACAACAGTGGACCTGGCTCTGATATCAACAGACCTCACTTCCAAAACAATGGCCTCAGTCCTCAAAATATCAGAACAGGTCCCAACAGCCCTGGGCCCAGCAACAATGGCCCTAACCCAACAGAATTGGTCTTGGCCCAAACAACCCTGGCCCCAACCACAACAGTCCTGTCCTTAACAATAATAGTCCTAACACACACACACACACACACACACAGAGGAATAAATAAATAAATAAAACCCTTGACTTCAGTTATACTGCTAGGCTCAGTAATGTTTTAAGTCCTAACCATGGTGCTGACCCCAACTATTGTATGAGACCCACCAGCGCTGCTGGCTACAACTATAGAGCTATCCCAAACTATGACTCAGACCTTGACTATGTCCCAGAATTTACCCATGCAATAAGTTCTAGCTTTATAGTCAACTCAAAGTATATTGCTAGAAAAGGTCACTGACATCAACAATGCCACAGATTGTAACGGTGTTATTAACCTTAGCTACACTACTGGCACAAATTATGCCTCAGACGATTACCATGTCCTTGGATTTATTCATGACATTGGATCCAACTTTGTCATTAATCTTATTTATGATGACATAAATGCTCATAATTCCACCCGTTCCAGCAATATTCATTATCTTCTAATCCCAAGTTGGATATCAGTTCCGAATACTGTTAATGACAACTACTCTACTTTTGAAGCTGGCACTATTCTTTTACTTCTGACAGTTTTGACCACCTCTAAATTTTCTGATTCATCCTAAGCATAAGAGATGCATAATATTTTATGACTATATATTTGGTGCTCACCTCAAATATTCTGCTGACTCCAAAAATCTTCTAGCTTTAAGGATGCCACTGAGTCCAAGGATGTTCTTGATTCCAATGAGTCTGGATTTTTAGAAAGCGTTCTCAAGGGTCCAGAAACCCATTGGAATCAAGGATCCTCTCAGTTAAACTTTCACACAAATCCAAATATTCTACTTCAGTGTTCTAACTATCCTTCTTCTTAGTAGAAGCTGAACCACCAAATATTATGAACTTTGCTCTAAATCAATTTTTAAGGAAAATTTATATAAATATGTTGTTGTTCTTGTTACGTGCCATCAAATCAGACCCCACTCGTAGCGACCCCTCTTTGGGTTTCCGAGGCAGTATCACTGCGGAAGTAGATTGCCCCATCTTCCTTCTGAGGAGTGCCAGCCTTCTGGCTAGCAGTCAAGTGCCTTAGGCACTATGCTACCAGAGCTCCTTTATATAAATATAGATATGAAATTTCTTCTCTACTTTCTGTAATTCAGAGTGAAGATCCTTGAAAAAGGTTAAAGCAATTCTTTCTTTGCTTTACTTGGAAATGCAAGCCATGGAAAAGAGGAAACAAGGTTCCAGTATTACTTCTCCTTTGATCTCTCTAGCCTTCAACATGGTTTTTCATTTGGGAGATCCATCTACTAAGCAGCTGGCAAATGGAAAAATGGATTTGACTGCACTGTGGCTGGATCATGTATTTCTGTCGAGGGTCACATATTTCATAATTATAAACCTAGTCATAGACAACTTGACAATTTCTGACATACCTCCTCTCTCTATACACAATCTAGTGTTGGTTCTTTCCTCATGCAGAGAGAAAATAAAACCAAATAGCTTTACATACTAACAAAAATCCATTTGAAAATAAGCATCTCTCAAAAATCCTATTTTATTAAGAAGGCTGTTTGAAATAGCTATGTTATTCTAATCTCTCATTAAAATAAATATAATTTAAGTTACTTTGGTGATGTGATATTAGGAAGTAAAGAACTCCAAATCCTACTTTCTTTTGACTTACACTTGTGCTTTATCTTCTTTTATTATTATTATTATTATTATTATTATTATTATACATTGTGATTTGGGTGAAAGTTTACAGAACAAATTCACTTTCCGTACAGCAGTTCACATACACTTTGTCTCATGACATTGACTACAATTTACCACAATGCAACAGCTCTCCTTTCACTTCCTCCCCATAGCCATCTCTTC
>NW_006922298.1:451912-456900 GCF_000298275.1 Orycteropus afer afer | reverse complement strand
GCCCTTCTCTTCACCCAAATCAGTACTTGTCTCTACCTATATAAGAGTATTCCTTTCCCTCCCCTCTCATCCCTGGTAACCAACAACAACAACAACAAAAAAATTTCCTTCTATATATAAACCTTACCTTGATTTTTTACAATAATGGACTAATACAATATTTGTCCTTCTGTAATTGACTTACTTCACTCAGCATAATGTCCTCCAAGTTCATCCATGTTATGTGGTGCTTTGCAGATTCTATGTTATTCTTTAGGGTTGCATAGTATTCCACTGTGTGTATGTACCATACTTTGGTTATCTGTTCTTTTGTTGATGGACACTTAGGTTATGTTCATCTTTTGGCTATTGTAAACTGTGCTGTGATTAACATGGTTGTGCATATGTCTGTTCCTGCCCTGGCTCTCACTTCTTTAGGATATATACCTAGCAATGGAATGGCTGAGTCAAATGGTATTTCTAATTCCAACTTATAAAGGAATCGGCATACTGCTTTCCACAGTAGTTGAACCATTTTACAGTCCCACCAGCAGTGTATGAGAGTCCCAATCTCTCTGCACCCACATCAGCATTTGTTATTTTGTCTTGTTGAACTTTGCTACTAGTGTTGGGGCAAGAATGGTATCTCATTGTTTTAATTTGCATCTCCTGAATGGCTAACAATCATGAGCATTTCATCATATGTTTGTTGGCTGCCTGAATATCCTCTTTGGTGAAGTGTCTATTCATGTCTTCTGCTCATTTTTTAATTGGATTATTTGTCTTTTTGTTGTTGAGGTGTTGGATTTTTCTATAAATTCTAGAGATAAGTCCCTTTTCAGATATGTCATTACCAAATATATTTTTTAACAATTTGTAGGTTCTCTTTTGACGTTTTGAGAAGTCTTTGGAATCATATAAAAATTTAATTTTTAGGAGGTCCCATTCATTTAGTTTCTCTTCTGCTGTTTGTGCATTTTGGGTTATGCTTGATAGTCTATTTATGCCATATATTATATATATTGTTATTATGTGCCGTGAAGTCAGACCCAACTCATAGTGACCCCTCTGTGGGTTTCCAAGGCAGTATCACTACGGAAGTAGATCACCTAACCTACCTTCTGAGGAGTGGCTGGTGGGTTTGAACCGCCAGCCTTCTGATTAGCAATCAAGTGCCTTAGGCACCATGCTACCAGAGCTCCCATGCTATATATTGTTGTTGTTGTTGTTATGTGCCATCGAGTCAGACCCAACACATAGCAACCCCTCCTTGGGTTTCCAAGGCAGTATCATTATGGAAGTAGATTGCCCCATCTTCCTTCTGAGGAGTGGCTGGTGGGTTTGAACAGCCAGCTTTCTGGTTAGCAGTCAGGTGCCTTAGGCACCACGCCACCAGAGCTCCCATGCCATTTGCCCCTAGTTTTTCCTTGAGGAACTTTATAGTTTTAGGTTTCACATTTAAGTCTTTGATCCACCTGGAATAAGTTTTTGTATATGGTGTGAGGTACAGATCTTGTTTTATTTTTCTGCAAATGGATCTCCAGTTTTGCCAGCACCATTTATTAAACAAACATTCTCTTCCCCATTGCATGGATTTTGGCCCTTTGTCAAAGATCAGCTGACCATAGGTTGATGGATCTGTTTCTGGGTTCCCAATCCTATTCCATCAGTCTATGGGTCTGTCATTGTACAAATACCAGGCCATTTTGACTACTGTGGCTGTATAGTAGGTTTTGAGATCTGGCTGTGTGAGATCTACTTTGTTGTTCTTCTTCAATAGCACTTTGCTTATCCAAGATCTCTTTCCTTTCTATATAAAGATAGTGATTGGGTTTTCCATATCTTTAAAGAATGTTGATGGGATTTGGATTGAGATTGCATTGAATGTATAGATTGCTTTGGGTAGAATTGACATCTTCACAGTGTTCAATCTTCCTGTCCACGAGCATGGTATGTTCTTCCATTTATGTAGATGTCTTATGGTTTCTTGAAGTAGTGTTTTATAGGTTTTTTTGAACAGGACTTTTGTGTCCCTGGTAAGATTTATTCCCGAGTATTTTATTTTTTTAGTAGGAACACTGGTGGCATAGTGCCTAAGGCATTTGACCACTAATCAGAAGGCTGGCAGTTCAAACCCACCAACCACTCCTCGGAAAGTCGGAAGGAAGATTGGGCAATTTACTTTCATAGTGATATAGCCTTGGAAACCCAAGGAGGGGTCACTGTAAGTCAGGTCTAACTCGACAGCATTACATGTGGTTTTTTGGTTCATATTGTAAATGGTATTGATTTCCTTATTTCTTTTTCACCAATCTCTTTGCTGATGTAGAGGAATCCAACTGATTTTTGGATGTTGATCTTGTATTCTGGCACAATGTTAAATCTCTCAGTTCCAGTAGATTTTTGACTGGTCATTAATTGAATGAAATGTCAGCTACAAAAGGACAAAAGTTGTATGATTCCACTTATGTGAAATATCTAGAGTAGAGGAGTGTATAAAGATCATAGTTTATTAGTGGTTACCAGGAGCAGGAGGCATGAGGGCAGAGTTTGGAAATGGATAATAGTGATGGTAGAACATGATAGATGTAAACAACGCCACTGAACTGTACATGTAACAAATGTCAAATGGAAAATATATTGTTAACATACATATTTACATAGGAGCTCTGGTGGTGAAGTGCCTAAGGCATTTGACTGCTAACCAGAAATCTGGTGGTTCAAACCCACCAGCCACTCCTCGGAAGGAAAATCTACTCGGAAAGGCAATCTACTTCCATACAGATACCACCTTGGAAACCCAGGGAGGGGTCGCTATGAGTCAAATCAACTTGAAGGTGGTGAGTTGGTTTTTTTTTTGGGGGGGGGGCGGTTATATATTTACAACACACACACACACACACACACACAACTTAGACCCTTCCCTTAAATAAAACATATCAGACTCTTAGGAGGGGAATGCATTTTGGAAGAACACCTGTAAAGGAGATAATTATAATTTACATATATTGCTCAATTTTTTTTTTACATCCAGTGATATACACTAGTAGCTTGTTTTCATTGTTAGTTGCTGTGGCCTGAAGCATCTCATGGCAACCTCATGGATAACCAAATAAAACATTGCCCCACCCTTTATTAAACAGTATGGATTATACCTCAATATAAAGAACATGAAAATCCTCACAACTGGACCAATAAGCAGCATCACAATAAATGCAGAAAAGACTGAAGTTGTCAAAGATTTCATATTATTTGGTTCCACCATCAACACCAATAGAAGCACCAGTCAAGAAATGAGACATTGTACAAGGAAAATCAGCTGCAAAAGACTTCTTTAAAGTGTTGAAGAGCAAAGGTGTCTCTTTGAAGACTAAGGTACACCTAACCCAAAACCTAGTATTTTCAATCACCTCATATGCATGTGAAAGATGGACAATGAATAAGGAAGAGCGAAGAAGAGTTGATGCTTTTGAGTTATGGTGTTGGTGAAAAATACTGAGAGTACCATGGACTGCCAGAAGAACTAACAAATCTGAATAGAAGACAGACACAGAGTAATCCCTCACAGACACCCAGACACTATGGGAGAGAGATCCAATAGATCTACCATCTCCGGACCATAGTACTGGGGACACTAGACTTAATTGGCACAACAAAATACATAAAAGCCTTGTTCTGCATCCTACATTGGTGAGTAGCAACTGGGGTCTTAAAAGCTTTCAAGAGGCCATCTAAGATGCAGCTAATGACTTCCTAGCATTGGAAGCAAAGAAGAGTGCAAAAATACAAGGGCATTTGGAAGCAATCAGCCCTAGGACATGATGGCCCTTGAAAGCAGAAAAACTAGATGGTGCCTGGCTACCAATGCCAATCACTCAGGAAAGGATCAAATCTGGAGATCCTGGATAGAGTAGGAGGGAGAATGCAGAACCAAATCCAAAAACTCAATAATGACCAGAATTACTGATCAGATAGAGTCTGATGAGACCCCCCAATACTATGGGCCTGGAACACATTCTGGGCCTGGAATAAAACTCACTCCCAGGGGCTAGCTCCCAGCCCAATAGTTAACAAGATGTACATGCAGACCACTCAACCCAGGATGACACACCTACACACTCTGTGGTATTTCATCCCTTAGAGCAATAGACCATGGGGCACCAGAGGGGCAACATTCAAATTGAGGAAATGCAGGAAAAACAGGATTGCATAAATATGAGGGGCACAGGGGGAGGGTTACTGGGCAGGGAGGGGAGGAGACTGGGTTAAGGTTGGGCATGGTAAATGGGGAGTGAAACTAAATGCACACAAAATGTTGAATGTAAAACAAGCTCTTAAAATTAAAAGAAAAAGAACTAACAAATCTGTCCTGGAAGAAGTGCATCCAGAATGCTCCGTGGTAGCAAGAATGGCTAGACTTCATCTCACCTACTTTGCCCATGTTGTCAGAAGGGACCATTCCCTGGAGAAGAATATCTTGCTTGGTAAAGTGGAAGGTCAACAGAAAAGGGGAAGACCCTCAACAAGATGGATTGACACGATGGTTGCAATCATGGGCTCAGGTATAGCAAGTGTGATGAGTCTGGCACAGGACCAGGCAGTATTTTGTTCTATTGCACACAGGGTCACTATGACTCAGAACTGACTCTCTGGCACCTAACAACAACAGCATCCTTTATTAAGAGTTTATATAAGCCTAAAACAAGAGAGAGAAGTTGTGCATTATTCACAGAAACTAATTCCTACTTGAAGCAACACAGAGAACCTGAAATCTAAATGGTTTAACATAGTATTTATTTTTATATCTCCTCACATAAAATCTGCTGTGAAGTAGCAGGGGTTGTCTGCCATCAGGTGACCCAAGGATTCAGGCTGCTTTCATCAGTTGCTTCTGTCATCACCTGATAGGGGCTCCATGCTTGCTGCTGAACAGAAGAGAAAGCATACTGGTGACATACCTATTCTCAAATGCCTCTAACTCTGCTCGTATTTCAGTAGCAAGGGCTAGT
>NW_006922298.1:442339-450362 GCF_000298275.1 Orycteropus afer afer | reverse complement strand
CAGTCCCACCCTCCACTCCCTAGAAAGCTTATTAAAAACAAAGTGAAATATCTGACTCAGACCTCAATAGGGGTAGGAGCAGCTGCTGCAAGTGGCACTGGAACTCTCCATTGTCATGTAGGTAGTGGCAGGACTGGCTGCAGCTCTGGCTTGGGCTTTTTCTCCTTCATCTTTGAAGGCTTCCTCATATGGAGATGGGAAAAAATGCCGCTCAACCCATGGACTCTGGACAAAAACTCCAGGACCTTCATCTTGGTGATTTCAGCATGGGCACTTGTACCCCACACAAATTCATAACATGCAGGATTGCTGTTAGGCCACAGGCGGTACCCCAGGTACCTTTCCTGCACAAACTCTTGGGTGATGAGCTTCCTGGGATCTCCAAAGAATGGGTGCAGCTCCCCAGGATGTATTTCCAATGCATTCAGAACATGCCAGATTTCCTCCTCAGTGGCACGGTTGTCATTCAGGAAGATCACACCTAACATAACAATCAGGAGGCCAGTCTTGGGCACACCCTTTGTTTCACTCAGAACCCCATAATAAGTGAGCCCCAGTTCAATGTGCAGGGTATAGCCATGGCCTATGGGGTCAACTTCCTTCACTTCAAGGCCAAATATCAACTCTATGACTTTAGACGCTCTCAGGAGGATCTCTGGGAAATGGTCTTCATATTCTTAGATGACCATCTTCAGCATGTAGGCTTTCATGATCAGCTACTTCCTTTAATACTTGAACGGCAGAAAATTCACCAAGCTATACACCTTCTCATCGAAACATTCAGTATCTCATGGAAACTGTGAGGCACTTGAGGTAGCCCCATTTTCTTGGTTACTAAGGTTTTATCCCATATGATCTCTGAGGTGGCTGTCATAGCAGTGGAAGAGACATACTCACTGTGAAGAACCTGAATAGTACTGGCTGTTTTTACAGGAGCATCCTCCTCCTCATAGCTGGGGATCAGAGAAGAGGGGGAGGAACAGAAATTGTCCACAATCTTGAGGAACACTCTATCATCCAGTTCCTGGTCCTGACTGAAGGAAGGAAGGTATTGCTCAAAAGAGAAGCGGGGACTCTTCTTTTCACCACACATCTTGACTACCTTCTCTGGGTGGCCGCAGACAAGATTTGGGGCAGGAGAGTGGGAAAAGCAAGCCCATAGCCTAGCAGAAAGAGGTAAGATGTGGACCAACTAAGACAGCAAATTAAAATCTGGAAGTTGTGACAAAAGCTATCTCTATCAGACTTCTCTTGAGGGATAGTGCTCTAGGGTCTCACAGGTCTTCTGCCCTCCTAGTCATCCTTCCCCATTGTAGCCACTGCCATTGAGTCAATTATAACTCATAGCAACCCTATAAGAGAGAACAGAACTTCTCCATGAATGTCCAAGGTGGTAAATCCTTATGGAAGCTGACTGCCTCATCTTTTTCCCATGGGGCAGCTAGTGCGTTGTACCACCAATCTTTTGTTTAGCAGCAAAATGTGTCAACCACTAAGCAACCAGAATTCTTTTCCACCATAATAACATGAAGGAGTAAATGAGAAGATTTCTGTACGTGCAGCCATCCAACTCAGCTCAAGGATTTCCATGGTTCATAGTTGGGCAGGCAGTGTGATACTCACTGTAGTTGTCTTGCTTTTAGTTTGGATGTGCCCCGCTCTTCTCATGCATATCCTTTATCCTTACCCTTTTGGTTCTGATGACCTGAAGCTTCTCCTCTCAGATCAAGACCTCATCTCCCTTAGAAATCACAGGAGAAAATGAACAGGAACCTCATCCAGACCCCTTCTCCAAGAATCACCAGGGTTGGCAGCAGGGGTTAGATCTGTGGCCTAGCTGTTCTGGGATAGTTGGTACTCTCAGATTCTACTCAGGCTCCTTACCTTGACTCCTAACAGACCTAGAACTTCTTCTGCTGACCTGACATCACCTTCTCAGACAAAAGCCTTCACCACTAGGACATCCCTGAGAAAGAAGTGAATAGACTCCTCATCCTGACAACCCTGCCAAGTGCTGCCCAGAGCCAATAACAGGGGCAGGGTAGGACTCTCTGTGTCCCCATTGTTCTTGAGTTGCAGGCTCCTTAGTCCACACTCAGTGTGTCATCTCAATACTTAGGACGGCCTGAGACTCCACATTCTACTAATGCAAACTTCACCCCCAGACTAAGGCCATCACCCCCCATAGACTCCTGAAACAGAATACAGGGGACACTATTTCTGGTATCCCCTTTCAGGGCTGACATCAAGGTTGGTATTCTAATCTGTCATATCCTCTCTGCTTTGAAGTAGGTGATCCCATCAGTCCTCACTCAAAATCTTTACCTGGACTCCTTCAGAGAATGAGAATCCACCCTTTGTTACACTGAGGCATATCTCTTCAAAACAAGGCCAACTTCTCACTCAGGCACATGATTTACAAGAGACAAGTGACATCAGTCTTATAAGTCTTCCCAGGGTATGCTGGGATGATGGTAGGGGCAGCTTCTAGTCTGTTTGGCCCATTTAGTTCTGGATTGTGAGATCCTAATTTTATTTCCTTTACTTCTGGCAATTCCTGAGACCTTCTCCTGACTTGAGGTTGCCCACTCAAAATAAGGCTCAACTCCATGTGACCATGGTGGAGGAGTGAAAGGGCATGTTATCTAGCCATCTCTTCTTAGGATCTGTTTGGATTCCAACTGGTTTGTGGGACTGGAATTTTCCGGGGTGGTGATCCCCTTATCTCTAACTCATATCGCTTACATTGACTACTGGCAGGGCCTGGGATCACTCCTTCTGACTTCACATTGCCTACTCAGACAAAAGTCTTCCCTGACCTGAGACCACCAAGACAAAGTGTGAGAGCAGAACAGAACTCTGTGTGACTCCTAAAGTTCTGTGATGGGTGACCCCACAGTCCCAACTCAGTAGTGTGCTACCTTGATCTATCGTATGGTTTGGGCCTCCTCCCTCAGCTTTCCTAATGTTGCACACTCACAATGAGGTCTATAAGAACTGTGAAGAACAGAGGGGTCATCCATTCCATCCACTCCAGGCTCTTTTGCTCCCGGTGGTCTTTGGGATCACACATTTGAGGGTGAGTGGTCCCCTCAGACCTAACTCAGGGTTCTTAAAATGAGTCCTGGATGTGCTTTGGAGTTCTCCTTAGGCTGACCTGATGTGACCTACTTAGAGCAAAGCCTTGCCTTCCCTGAGACCTCAAGGAAGAAGTGAGGGGTCATCTGAACATGAAATCCTTGCTTGGAGAATCTCAGGGCTAACAGCAGTGGCAGAGCAAGACTTTTAGTGAGCCTTTTCTAGGGTTGGGAATCCTTGCACACTTAAATCAGGATCCTTACATTGATTACTATTAGGACTTGGGGCTCCCCTCTTTGCAGACCTGGTAGGTATCTCCTCAACCAGGGATGGTACCTTTTCCAGACTCTCAAGGTAGAAGCAATGGAGTACCTCAGCAGACAGAGCAGTTCAGGGCTTACCAGAGTAGAAAACAGGAACATCACAGGGATTTGTGTCTCCCCTCTGTTCTAGGAGTTGTGGACTCTTCAACCTCATTCACAGTGTTACCTTGACACCCATCAGGGCCTGGGACTCCTCCCTCCATTGAACAGAGATCACCCCCTAAGCCCTCACCTCCCACAGGCCCCAAGGCATAAATACCCTCCCAACATCTGGCCATCCAATTCCTGGTTTCTCCCAGGGCAGACAGCATGGGCAGGTCTCTGGGGGAGCTATCTGTTCTGAAGCAGGGGCTGTCCTCAATCCTCACAGTCCCTCCCTGGCCTCCTAGCTGGACTTCAGCTTCTCCCTCTGTTCCCTGAGGTACTCTTAAGACCAAGACCTTAAATAACAGTGCTTGAAATGGGAGCCAGGAGAAGTAATTCTGTCAGCCTACCAGGGGCTTCTGAAGGCTGACAACAGGGGCTGTGTGGGAGGGGTAATTGTGCAGTCCTTCTCTATCCTAAGGTGCTCCAGTGGCATAGTGAGTAAAGCATCTGGCTGCTAACCAGAGGTTGATGGTTCAAACTCACCATGTGCTCTGCAGGAGGACGAGGAGGGACTCTACTTCCTTAAAATTTTACAACCTTGGAAACTCAATTGAGGGGGCGGTCATTATGAGTCGGAATCAACTCCATGGCAATGAGTTCTCAGTTCTGGGCTAGGTCCGTTCCCTCACTTCTCATTCCGGGTCCAGTGCACCCGGTGCAGAACCTGCAAATCCCCTCTTTCTCGACTGAAGTATATCTCCTCAGTAAAACGCCATCACCTCTCTCGGGCTATCCAAGGTGGAAGTCACAGGGCTTCAGCCTGACATCTTCCCACAGGGCTGGCCCGGAGTAACAGCATAGTCAGCGGCCTGGATCTTACCTTGGGGCTTCTCTTTTCTGAAGTGGGTAGTTGTCTCAGTCTCTACTCAATGTCTTACCTTGACACGTCTCCGGATCTGTGAATTATCCCTTTCGCGGACCGGTTGCTGCAATCGTCAGATCAACTTCCTAAGTCTCAGACACTTGAGGCAGACGTAACCAGAATGCCTTCAGACTTCCACTACAGAGGCCTCCCAGGGCTGACAGCAGGCGCAGGGCTTTGTGAGGCAGTTACCATTTTGAAGTTGGTAACTAAAATCGAATGTCTATCCACACTTTCCTACAAATTTTAATATATATACAGCCATTGTAGTAATAGGAACCTGAAGAAATTAAAACATTAAGGATCAGAAAAGAAGAAACAAACTTTCCACAGTTAGCACACGATTAGACACTGCATGAGAAAATGGACAAACTATTTAATCAATAGACTAGCATAGAACTCTTGTTGGGTATAAGACCAATGTACAAAATTGTACTTTATTTTTAAGCAACAGACAGTCTAACAATTTAATTAAAATATATCTTGTAAACTATGATAACAATATTTCAAATACTGCAGAATAGCCTAACCCTACATTATAAGAAAATGATGGAAAAATTTTTAAAATAGAATTTAAATGTAGTACAAAAATCCTGTGTTAATACAATGGGTCATGAATAGGCAGATTTGATATTTTAAATTAGTTAATTACCCCAAATTTTAAACCTCAGATTTACTGCCCTCCATGTCCAAAATCCAGGAGACATTTCTGTGACTGTGTGTATGCATGTGTTAATGTGAAATTGGACGAAGTGGCTCTTAAAACTCCAATGGAAATGCAAAGCTCATGTACAGCTAAGATATTCTCAAGCAAGAAGATAAAATACTTATTCTATCATATGGTGGTTAATAATAAAGAGTTATATTTGTAAATAATTTTTATATAAGTGCCTCTCTATCAATATCAATAGCACATATCTCATTGTATTGTAAGAGCTACTTAGCTGTGTGTTCTCCAAAGGAAAGAAAATTGAAATTTGTATCATTTTGGTCAAAAGGATTGATGTTCAACAGTGCTGTTGAATGAATAACTGAATAAATTAACAGTTTGGACTGACTGTCTAAGCTTTAGTTTTAGGACACATAAAGTAGCTGCAACTTCTTGTTCAAAAAAAGTTACATTTACATTTAGGAGCATATTTAAAACCTGGCAGTAACAAGAACAAAAGCAAAAGCAACTGAAAATGAGAGGTACCAGGTTTTGTGTGTCCCCATAGATTTGGAGGATGACTTGATCCTCAGATTCTTTTTTGAAAATTAAATATTCTGGCAGGAAATCTACTCTGTAGGCTTTCACAGGTTCCATGATCCCTATTGTCTTATACCAGAACTATTTTCTTCATCATTTTACAAGCTTGGCCACTTAGATTTAGAATTTGGGCTCCCAGCTCTCCTGGGAAAGTCAAATGACAGAATTCCCTGTGATTTAGTATTTGTAACCACCATTTCAGACTTAGAAATATTTTTATAGTTAAACAAACCCATAGAAGAAAGAAAAAAGGAAACTTAATAAAACTGAGTTTAACAAAATCATAACTTAGGATCTGTGACACTAGAATTCCTACTTATTCTAGGAATATATAGGAAATCACATTCCTGTTATAGTCCAGCTGCTTGGAAGGAAGTAAAAGAGTAAAGAAAACTGGATCGTTAAAAATATTTACTCACATTGTTTATATCTTATCACGTGTATTTAATAATGTAAATGTGTCAATATTTATATCATATATGGATTATTCACTTCTGATCCAACAACAAAATAAGGTACATGGAGAGGCCAAAACTAAGTATGCAACTAATAAATACCCTAGTCCAGATCAAATATAAATTACTCATGAATGATATATTGTTTTGTTTTAATGTAAACATTATACCTATCTTTAAGAGCCAGCCTAAGCCCCAACTCCAGGGCACAATTTCTGTAACCAAGCTCATTCTCAAAGCAAGAACTCCTTTACCAAAGCTCACTTACTATCTTTATCAGATAATTGCTGTTTAACAAACACAGCTTCACATATTTCAGTACCAGTATTTTTTCACCTACATTTAGTGCATAGTTTAGATGACTGTGACATAATAGGTTGATAATCTAGGATACAAAATATTAACCAACCATTGGTATTCATGTGATGACACCATCTCTTCCACTGTGTTTTAAACTCCTTCTGCATAGAGGGAATGTCTTCTTTGTACTTTCGTACTCCACAGTTTCTCAGATGGTGCTAGATGTTATACTTTACGTGTTACTGATAGACTGTTAAATCTCAGGTTGAAATCCTTCAGAATGAGTCACATTATCTTGACTTTCTGGAAACTCAGGGAGATAGATTTTCTTGGGGACATCAAAATATTCTGCAAGGCTCATTTCAGTTGCATACAAAGTGGACTTGGTCTTCTTCACCTTTGAGGTATTAAACAACATATGATCCTGCAAATAAACAAGGGGAAAAATGGGATATAATTCCCTTAACATTAACTTCCAAAACACAAATGATAGCATTATGCATATATTTTTCCATAAATGAAAAAGAAAAATGTAAAAATCTACCAAGGAATTGAATTTGTACATTTCTTTAACCTTATAGTTATTTAAACAGTGAAAGGTAATTCTACTAAGTTCATGAAATGGTGGAGTCATCCTTTAATGAGAAATGCTCAGTATCCTCTGTTGAATGCCTTCCACATTGAGGAATTCATTGCACTGGGAGAAAAGCATTCCACTGGTGAAATGGGTTGAGGAAGATCTTCCCTCTCATAGTTGAGACCTGCCCTCATTCACATCTGTCCATCAGATCCAGGTCTCAATAGCAGTACAGAATAAGTTGCCTCTCTTTTGCTAATGACAATTCTGTGAAAACACAAAAGCACCAATATCCCACTCCTTTATAGATCTCCAAATATTCCTTTTATGCAGGTTTCATATTTTCAGTTCCTTTGACCGTCAGTCATATGATGTGGGTTACAAGGACTCAACTTCCTGCATGTTCTCTGCTAGACACAATCCAGTTCAAAACATTGGCCCTCTGAGTGTGAGTTAAGTAGATTAAAAGTGCCTTTTGTTTGTTCAGGCACGTGCTCAATTCAATTGAGCAATGACTGAACACCTATTAATCACCTACTATGCACAAGACATTGAAGGTAGACAAAAACACATGGTTAAAGTTCTTTAGATAACTAAGGATTTAAAATGTAGTGGAATTTGGTGACCTTATTATTATAAGCTTATAAGTTTACTCTAATATGAAGCCAGATTTGAGAACTATTGTGTACTTAATGACTACATTGTCATGTATAAACTTATATAAGATAGGAATTTGTCTCAAATTTATCATTTAGAAATATTGATGGAAAAATGAGCTGTTTTCTTGAAAAAAATAGTGCAAATTCATCATTTTTAAAATTAAAAATATTGTTACTCTCAAGCGTCTCTGTAGATTTTTTTTTGTGTTAGGTATGCTCAGTTCTCCTCAGACTCTTAATGACTTTTTGTATGTACAACAAAACAAAATGTTGTCAAGTCCTGCACCATCCTCGCATTGGTTACTATTTTTTAACCTATTATTACTACCGTTGAGTCAATCTTTCTAACTAAGGGACTCCCTCTTTTTCCATG
>NW_006922298.1:440585-442224 GCF_000298275.1 Orycteropus afer afer | reverse complement strand
AAGTAAGCAAGACAAAGTCTCACCATCCTAACTTCTAAGCAGCATTCTAACTGAACTTCATCCAAGACAAATTTGTTCATTCTTCTGGTAGTCCACAATACATTTAATATTCTATGCAAACATCACAGTTTAAGCACGCATCAATTCTTCTTCTGCCTTCCTTTCTCATTGCCCAGGCTTTGCATGCATATGAGATGATTGGAGACTGGATCAGACACAATTTAGCCAGAAGGGTGACATATTAGCTTTTGAACATTTTAAGGCAGTCTTTAGCATCAAATTTGGCCAATTCAATATGTCATTTGATTTCCCGACTGCTACTTTCATAAATATTGAATTGTCTATTGATTCAAGAAGAATGAGCTCCTTCACAACTTAATTTTCTTTGCCATTTATTATGATGTTTATTGGTCCAGATGTGAGGATTTTCATTTTCTTTATGTTCAGGTAAGAGGTTCTGGTGGTACAGTGGTTAAGGCATTTGGTTGCTGACCAAAAGTTCAGTGGTTAGAACCCACCAGCAATCCCTTGGGAGAAAGATGATGCAGTCTGCTTCCATAAAGATTTACTGCCTTGGAAACCCAATAGGGGTTGCCATGACTTGGAATCCACTCGATGGCAGCGGAGATTGGTTTGGGGTTTTTATGTTTATGTGTAATCCATACTAAAATATTTTAGCTTTATCTGTAAGTACACCTGACATTTTTTAAGAAAGATTACATTTTTTTTTCAAAAGAATAATGGTTTTGCTTTCTCTAGTGTTTAATAAAGTGTTCTGTTGGTGCAGTGATTAAAGCACTCAGATGCTACCAAAATGTTGGCAGTTCAAATCCACCAGCTGCTCTGTGTGAGAAAGATGAGGCATTCTCCTTCCAAAAAGATTTATAGCCATGGAAACTTCATAGAGCCGTTCTACTCTGTCCCAAAAGTTCACTATTAGAATCAACTCAATAGCAGTGTTTTTTTATTATTATTTTAGTGTGCAATAGGGAAGATCTAGTTGTGTTTTTGAAATGTTAGCTCTGTCAAATTCTAGATGTGGAACTCAAATTGCCACTTACTGTTGTTGTTGTTGTTAGGTGCCATCGAGTCATCTCCAACTTGTAGCAACCCCATGTATACCTGAATGAAACACTGCCTAGTCCTGTACCAGCTCCATGATCCTTGCTATACCTGAGTCCATTGTTGGAACTGCTGTGTCAATCCATCTGGTTGAGGGCCTTCCTCTTTTTTGTTAATCCTACACTTTACCTAGTATGATACCTTTCTCCAGGGAATGATCCTTCCTGAAAACATGACCAAAGTAGGTGAGACGAAGTCTGGCCATCCTCCCTTCCAAGGAGCATTTTGGGTGCACTTCCTCCAGGACAGAGCTGTTAGTTCTTTTGCAGTCCATGGTACTTTCAGCATTCTTCTCCAACACCACAACTCAAAAGCATCGACTCTTCTTCAGTCTTCCTTATTAATTGTCCAGCTCTCACATGCATATGAGGCAATTGAAAATAACATGGCTTGTGTCAGGCACACCTTAGTCTTCAAGGAGACATCTTTGCTCTTCAGCACTTAAAAGAGGTCCTTCACAGCTGATTTTCCCAGTGCTATATGTTGTCTTGGGAGCTCTGGTAGCATAGTGGCTAAG
>NW_006922298.1:439872-440442 GCF_000298275.1 Orycteropus afer afer | reverse complement strand
TGGTAGTTAAGTTTATGAGTCAATTTGGCTGGGCCTGGTTGAGTGGCTGGACAGTTGGATGTAGTATTCCCCATGATGAGACTGATAATCAACTCCAGGGTGGAATCTACTGTGAGCAGCTGAGTAGCTGTCTTAGGGATATGGTCTGCTTCCTGTATATGATGAGAAGCCTTGGGAATGGTTTCTAGCTTATGACATGCTTGAACTCTGCATGTAGCAGTGTTGTTGTTCAGCAGCCTGCCATGCTCTGCTGATCTTGGGACTTTTAATGGACTTGAATTAATGGCCTGCTGTGTGGTTTGGTAAAAACGGGACTGTGCCTTGTTATTTGTTGGCCTTGAGTTTGTCAGCCTCCGCAGCCAGCAGCTGAGTGAAGTAAAACCTCCAGCTTCAGTGGGCCAGGAGCAGGAGGCAGAGCTGAAGCCCAAGGTTGAAGGGATTTCACTCAACCCCTAGAGCCTGGCACATTGAACTCAGATATAAAGCCTCCAAATTGTAGGAATAAACTACTGTTTGTTAAAGCCATCCCATTTGTGGTATATTTTTGTCAGAGTGGCACTAGGTAACCAG
>NW_006922298.1:436812-439272 GCF_000298275.1 Orycteropus afer afer | reverse complement strand
ATCCATAATTTGTTATGATCCACACAATCAAATGCTTTTGCATTCAATAAAACACAAGTAAACATCTTTCTGGTATTCTTTGCTTTCAGCAAAAATCCATTTGACATTAGCAGTGATATCCCTTGTTCCACATCCTCTTCTGAATCCAGCTTGCATTTCTCTGTCAATATACTGCTGTAACTATGTTTAAATTATCTTCAGCAAGATTTTACTTGCATGTGGTATTAATGATATTGTTTTATAATTTCCACATTCTGTGGGATCAAATTTCTTTGGAATGGGCACAAACATGGATTTCTTCCAGTCAGTTGGCCAGGTAGCTGTCTTCAAAATTTCTTGGCACAGCTGAATGAGTGCCTCCAACATGGCATCTGTTTGTTGAAACATCTCAGTGGGTATTTCATCAATTCCTGGAGCCTTTTTTTCACCACTTCCCTCACTGCCACTGACTAATGAAGTCAGAGAAAAAGTTTTGGTCTTTTCACCACAACAACAAATATCAGATATCAAGTTTGAGCAAAAAATTGCTCACAGCACTCTGGAGAGCAGCAGGGTGCATGTGGTCACCACCATCCTGGGACTGATTAAGATCTATGTAAGAATTGAAGACAGATGATGGACTCAAGCCAGTATCTAGGAATTGCTTCTGACTCCGGGCAGCCCCACGTGCATCAGAGTAGAGCTATGCTCCATAGGGTTTCAATTCCTGATTTTTCAAAAATAGATTACCAGACTTTTCTTCCAAGGTGCTGCTATGTAGATTCAAACTCCCAACATATCGATTAGCACCTGAGCGTGTTAGTCATCTGTACCATCAAGGGCCTGCTAACATACTTTGTAGATATTGAGGATGTAGCATTCTCTCTGTTACAACAGTCTTTTTGAATAAACCCACAACTGTATAAACACACAGCAACAATCACCAAAAAAGTTTCAAGAGGTCAGGAATAGCATTTCTTTGTTTTGTTTTGTTTTCCTTGTTGTGGTATCCAAAACCCTAAAACAGTACCTAAACTCAAAAAACTCACTGCCGTTGAGTGGGACCTGACTCACAGAGACCCCTCCTTTGGTTTCTGAGGCAGTATCTCTACGGAAGTAGATTGTCCAATCTTCTTTCTGAGGAGTTTGAACCACCAGCCTTCTGGTTAGCCTTAGGCACTACGCTACCAGAGCTCCTGAAACAGTGCCTAGAATATTACAATTTTTTCAGAAATATCAGTTGAGTGAATGGATCAATGGTTTCATTTAGTAGTGAATTTTACAATATTTAGTGAAATCCTGAAATACTCAAAAGTATACTAGCACATAGTTTGAGCCTATACATCCAGAAGAAGACCTTAATGTCAAACGCTCTTTGTTTCTAATTAAATTCAAGCTCATGTGTTGTTCATAATGGCCAAGATAATGTTGTTTTGTGCATGTTCAGGAGACTGATAGGGACATACATCTTAAAGATCACGTCCACACCTGCTAAATGTGAGCTGAACTTTTTCCTACAAAACCTCTTTGAGATATTGTCATTGATTTTGGTGTCCATAATTCATATTACTCTTACTGCTCCCTAGTATTGCCCATTCAACAGCAATTGTACACAGGTTATAGGGAAGTTGAACCCAGAACTGGCATCAAAAGACTTTATTACCTTCTCCATTACTAAATGTATGTGTTCTAAGAGAAGGGGAGGAGCCCTGTTGGTACTTATCTTCCATCATCTGGATTTTAAGTCCCAAAAGTTATTTTCAATATATATTTAACTTTTAAGTTTAGAAATATTTTGTATGTACAAAAACTTGGCAAAACTAGTTCAGAGAGTTCCTGTACACCCTGCGTGCACTTTTCCCTTTTCATTAAAGCATTTGGCTGCTAACCAAAAGGTCAGTGGTTCAAAACCACCAGCTATTCCATGGGAGAAGGATGTGGCAGTTTGCTTCTGTAAAGATCTACAGCCTTGGAAACCCTGTGGGAAAGTTCTATTGTGTGCTGTAGGGTCCCTATGAATCTCAGTCAACTCAGTGGTAGTGGACTTTTGTAAGAGAAGACGATGGAATCTTTGGGTGGTGAAAATGATTAACATGCTTAGCTACTAACTGAAAGATTTGAGTTTTGAGTAAAGCCAGAGGTACTTTGGAAGAAAGACCTGGTGATCTACTTCTGTAAAATAAACCATTTAAAGCTCTATGAGTACAGTCATACACTGACACACATGGGTCTCCATGAGTCAGAATCTACTTGTTGGTGACCGTTTTTGTTTTTGTTTTAAAGAAGACAATAGTTGGTAGCTTTACAAGAGAATAATCACGATATCATGCAAAATGATATATGTGGGAACTGCCAGAGTAGGAAAAAAAGATTGAACTTATTCCAAAAGTTAGCACCCAAAGCTGTTAAGTGTAATCTCCTCCAAATTCACTACATTCTTAATCATTATATTATATTTTAGATTATAAATCAAAGGTTATG
>NW_006922298.1:433019-435812 GCF_000298275.1 Orycteropus afer afer | reverse complement strand
ATGAGGAGGCAATGGAGCAAGTGACCAGATTTTAAGGACCGAAAATTGGGCAAGACGATAGTAGAACAATGAAGGAAGGATAAGTTATGAGTAGGGCTCTCTCCAGTTATGTTCAGAAAACAGCAATGGGAACTGGCCGCTGTGGCAGAATCTGCTAACTCACTGGAGCACACATGTAGGAGAAAGGAGATCAGCACAAGAAGTAACCCCCAGGGGAGAAATCCAGAAACTGTTTTTTGTGCTTAGCAGGAGATAATTCAGTCAGCAATGCAGGCATGGAAAGGACAGCCATGCCCCCTGGCTCTGTGTGGAGCATTCTGCCTATGATGGCTCCCAGTCAACAATTAAAATCTCTCAGTTCAAACCTACAAGCTGCCCCAAAAGACAATGGGCCGCCCTCCTCCATGCAGAGCCACAAGTAGTGAAATCCCAGGCCCCATTTCCATGATGTGCTGAAAAGGTTTGCTAACAGTTGGACTTGAACCCACTCCCATGGTCCAATTATCTACTTCCACAAAGATTTATCACATTGGAAATCCAAAGGGGGTCGCTGTGAGTCAGAACTGACTTGATGGCAGTGAGTTAGGTCTTAGTTTTTGGTTTTATTTGGATAGAGTTTCTTTTCCCTTTACCCTACTCCCTTCTAGACTCTGTAGCAGCTTAAGCTAATCGGGTCCTGTTCCATTTCCTAGTACAATATTCACCCCTACTCACAATTCCAGCTCACCTTGAAATACTCCCAGCATGACTGTTATGAATCTTTAACACCTGTTTTTTTTTTTTTTTCTCCTCCTCAACCTTCTTTGTACTTCTAATGACTTCTCTTCAGCTCCAGGCCAAAAACCAGGCAGGTTTTTTTTTTTCTTCATTATTTTTACATGAGTTGCTTAACCTGCTCCCTTTTGCCACCTTCTCTGGACCTAATTATATATCTTCTCATTAGCTGCTCATAACTCCAGCACCATTATTTGCATCTGCTTTACCAAGTTTCTCAAAATCTCTATTGATAGAAGGATCTAGTTAGTATACAGCCTGTCAGTACAATGCCATCTCATCCATCGACCTGAAATCTAGTATTTTTTAAATGCATTTGCATGATTTAAATATAAGCTCATGCTTAACACATCTTTCCATATTATCTTCCAAAAATTACTAGAATTTTCAATGTAATGCATTTGTTAAATGTGAAATTATTAGTATTCAATCATATTTTCAAGGGTTACCAAATTGTGCCAAAAGAGTTCAGTTTCTAACATTGGGCTGTAAACCCTGTGAAAGGCAGAATGTGAGTAAGGCAGAAACCTGTCATTGATGGAAAACTCAAATATTTTCCACTAAAACAAGCGATAGAAAAGTGGTAAGACTGCACTTTGTCAAGGTGGAAAACCTGGGAGACCCACAAAAACAAGACAGTCTCCTCACGTCTCAGCTCTCACTATAGAAATGAATTATACATAACGTAATCTTTTGGAGAGATTATTGCTTTGTTAAATTAGAAAACATGTATTTTATGAGTGCATTACCCTTTTATATGCTTATCACCTAGCTTCTTGACAAAAATTGCTCAAAGCATGAACAGTTTTCTGACTTTTTCATCAGAGACTCCACAATCCTAAATACAGTAGATCACATTCTATATGCACTTTTCTGGTTCTGCTTATAATACTTTTATTCTGAAAAAACAAAATATCTGAATATATGTTTGTACAACTTAATCCTAGATGTAGCAGTAGTACTAACCATATAACGAGAATTTTCAGTCTAGTTGAAAATAATCCAGTTGGCAAAATCCTGAAGAGTAGAAAACAAGATCAGGTTAACTTAATTAATATAGCCTCCAGGATACGACTCATAGCGACCCCTCCTTGGGTTTCTGAGAAGGTATCACTTACAGAAGTAGATTGCCCAATCTTCCTTCCAAAGAGTGGCTGGTGGGTTTGAACGGCCAGCCTTCTGGTTAGCAAATGCCTTAAGCACTACGCCACCAGAGCTCCCTAGGATTACTCAGTACCCTTAAAAACACATGGGTATATGTATTGATAGATGGGAGGACAGGCTGAACTATAAGGGGTCTATGAAGCAGGGAGTGTACCCAAGACCATGAACAGGGTTGGCAGACAGTGGTCCTATAAAGGTATTTGTATGATCTGTAAGAATTCCCAGGTGTATAGTACAGCTGACAAGGGACAAGGTTGTAGTCACTTCTTGGCCACAGACAGCTACCCAGAGGGACCAAGTAGTTGAACTGGTGGGCTCAGGACCATAGTCACAGGGGACATCAAGCTCAATTGGCATAATACACTACACAAAACATTGTTCCACCTCCTACTTTGGCGAGTAGTAACTGGGATCTTAAAAGCTTCCAAGCAGCCATCTAGATGCAACAATGGGTCTCTCCTCGTCCAGAGCAAAGAAGAAAGAAGAAAACCAAAGATTCATGGAAACAATTAGTCCTAGAGACTGGTACACCATGTGATCCTCAGCCTATATGACTATGAGACCAGAAGAACTATATGGTGCCTGGCTACCCATGTCAACCACTTGGAGGGGGAATCTATGTAAGAGATCCTGGATAGACAGGGAGAACAACGTGGAACAAAACTCAAAATCATTTGGAAAAAAAAAAGGGGGGAGACCAGGTTTGCTGCTCTGATAGAGATCGGTGGAACCATCGAGACTATGGCCCCTAGCTGCCCTTCATGCCTGGAATTGAACCCACACCTGTGGCTTCCAGCCAAACAAAATACAGGCATATGAGCTGAACATTTACCTCAAGTAGATACACTCCTTGGA
>NW_006922298.1:409202-410303 GCF_000298275.1 Orycteropus afer afer | reverse complement strand
GTGTTTCATTCTGCTGTGCATAGGGTCACTATGAGTCAGAGACAACTCGAGGGTAGCTAACAACAACAGTATTAACTGGTCTTCCTTGTAGGCATATGGATGTTATCCTATCAGTGACAGTTGTACATCAGGACAGATCTTAAAACATTCTTTGTGATGATGAATGCCACACCATTCCTCTTCAATTTGTCATTCCCAGTATAGTAGATCATATGGTTGTCTGATTCAAAATTTCCAAAACCAGTCCATTTCAGTTCACTAATGCATAGGATATCGATCTTTATGTGTTCCATTTCATTTTTGACAACTTCCAATTGTCCTAGATCCATACCTTGTAATTTCCATGTTCTTTCATGGATGTTTGCTGCTATTTTTTCCCATTTGGTGTCATATCACATCAGCAAATGGAAGTCCTGAAAACATTACTCCATCTACATCATTGAGGTTGACTCTACTCTGAGGAGGCAGCACTTCTGCCTTCCAACTTGAGGGGCTCATCTTTGGGTACTATATGAGACAGTGTTTAAGGGCTATTCATAAAGTTTTCCAGTAATAAATAAGACAGTGTTTCACTGCAATTCATAAGGTTTTCACTTCTTTGCGAAATGGATTGCCCCTTCCTTCTTTTCATTCGGTCTTAGTCTGGACATTCTGTTGAAACGTGTCCACCATGGGTGACCCTGCTGGTATTTGAAATAATGGTGGCATAGCCTCTAGCTTCACAGCAACACGCAAGCCACCACAGTATGAGAAACTGACAGATGAGTGGTAGTTAATAGAGATAGGTGGATATATATATGTGGGATTACAAGATTAGTTAAGGGTACATCATTGCAAATGTACATGCTCTTCAACTTATTACAGGATGGTCACAGGACAATGGCAGAACAAGTTTTATAACCTGTTATAAAAATTGTTTTCTCAATCTTGTCTGTTTCTGGGGGTCCTTTATAAATATTTATCCACAATGCTGTGCATCAAGACCCTTCGGGTATAAGCTATTAAGGGCTGCATCTGTTTGACCATAGCGGAAACACCTTTTGGGAATAGATTGTGGTATTCTGCACCTTTCAGACCTCACAGAAAAAGAATGTCTGCTTT
>NW_006922298.1:407259-407983 GCF_000298275.1 Orycteropus afer afer | reverse complement strand
TACCTTTTGGTTATCAGTCAACTGTTTAACCACTGCTCCCCCAGGTCTTCTTCTATACATATACGTATTTCCCTAGTGATACTGTCTCGGAAACCCAAGGAGGGGTCGCTATGAGTCTGATGCGACTCGATGGCAGTCAGTAGTAGTAGATATATAATATGCTTTCTTAAATATATGTTAAGCTTAATAAAAGAACATTTCAACCTGTCTTTCCTTTATGGCTTTTATTATTAGCTCTATTTATGATTATTTCTTAAAATAATTTTGTCACATAGAGGAGGGGGATGTTATAAATGACCTTCAGGTGTCAAACATGGTAGGTACACCACTGGTGCTTGATATATTGGTATGTATTTTGCAGTTATTACGTATTTGTTGAATAAATGAATAAATTAATTAATCAACATTGAGAATATTGATGGGCAAATTATGTGCATCTTCTTTTCTCAGAATCATTCACTGGAGGCCTAGGGGAGATTTTGCTCCAATTATAATATTGCACCTATATACTCCTTACGACACCTGAATCATCCTTTTAAAATCTGACTTAGATATAGCTTAGACTTGGGCTTTAAATCCTTATCTACACACATCATACATACGTGACACATCATACATACCTGAAACAAATATAAATAATAAGTTCTACACCCAGCAAAATAGCTTTCAACAGGGCTATGAAGAATATTCTGAAAGGCTTTATCAGGGACCAATCAAAGCCCAA
>NW_006922298.1:398243-406819 GCF_000298275.1 Orycteropus afer afer | reverse complement strand
AAGTGTAAAAGGGATTCTCTTCAGAAAGTATCCTGACAGCAACGGGAGGGGCGGAGATAGAGTCGTAGGAAAACGGTCAAGGTCAGGGAGTCGTTAACGTTTGAAGCTTCAAACACTTGGCCTCAGACACCTGCCTTTCCCTTTTAGATTTTCTTCAGCCTGGAACACTGCTTTCTCCTCAATTTCCTGTGGCCGACTGTCTTACAGAGGCACAGTAAAAACTAGGAAACTGCTGAGCTACAAGCACCAGAAGAAGTTTGGGTTTTGAACCAGAATAAAGTGTTTGTCTCGATGCACAGGGCGGGGCCTCTGAACCCTTTCTTTGTTCAAACATATTTTGGGGGAGAAATGGATTGGGATAGAGAGGTCCTAGTGCCTCTCTCTGCGGTACACGGGCTTATACGTATTGTTACTACTTTCTGTTGTTACTACTTTCTGGGTTCGAGTAGCAAACCTAAATTTATTTTGCATTCTGTAATGTGCAAATGGTCCCTTTACTTAGGAATCTTTGTACAGGAAATGACTCAGCTGGCTCTTTAACTTTTCTAACTTTCAATAATAGCAGTGGACAAATACTTACGTAGGGGATTATACGTGTGAAATGATCTGCCAGGCTTGATGGGATACAAATATGAATTCAGTTCAGTCAACGTTTAAGTCTGCTCAGCATTCATCTTGGTTCGCCATTCTGTTTCTGAAATTCAGGCTCTTAAAATGTTTCTGAATCATTGCAGCAACCTCCTAACTGGACTCATTGCCTGATTCTCCTGGAATCCATTCTCCTGTGCTGCCAGGGTAATTCTACTAAAATGCAAATCTGATTATGTACCTCCCCTGCTAAAAACCCTTTTTTGGCACTCCATTATCTATCTGCCTTTTGGCTAGAGGTCAGACTCATATACCTAGAACACCCTACCCTACTATACTAATTTAATTTCATCTCCTGCTACTCAGGAACTCTCCCCAGCTGTATTGAACTACTTATTTAACTCTTCTATGCCTTTTAACCTACTCTTTGGCCCTAAAATGTCCTTTCCCATCCTTATCTAGTGAGTTGCTACTCATGCATGCAACATTTATGTTGTGCCTCCCCATATGCTAAGTACAGAGTGACTTTTCCAAGAGTGTGTCCCCAGCTTCCCCAGTCTAATTTAAATAACTCCTCTTTGTGCTCTCAGAGCACACTAGGCATATGCTTACCATAACATTTATCATAATGTGAATAATAGACTACTTACCTCTCTTTTCTGCTCTGCTAAACTATAAGCTTCTTGAGCTTGGTTATGATACCTATAATAATATGTATCTTTAATACCTAAGGAACCTTGATGATATATAGCTGTTAAAGCTCTAGGCTGGTAACTACAAGGTCAGTGGTTTGAACCCACCAGCTGCACTGTGGGAGAAGGATGTGGCAGTCTGCTCCCATAAAGATTGCATACAGCCTTGGAAACAATAGGGGCCATTCTACTCTCCCTTATAGGGTCACTATGAGTCAGATTTTTTTTTCTTGGTACTTAACAGAGGTCTTAATAAATTCTACATGAGTAAATAAATGCCAGACAATGAGGATAAAGGAGATTAAAGTAGGAAATGGAGATGCAACAAATAACCTACATGACTTTGATTCAGTACGGGAAATGCCTTGCCTCAAGTGGTGTACAAAGTACTCTGAGGGGTCATAAGAGAAAGAACTCACACTTGGTTGAAGGGGATTAAGAAAAGCTTCATGGAGGAGTTACAGAGGCAGAGAAGGAATGGTCAGTGGTAAAAAGCAAACCAGAATATTATATTGTTACTGATGCCTAGAAAGGGAGAAAGTTGAGCAGGTATTTTAACTCGGCCAGTAAGAAGTCTCTGGCAACTACTAATCATTAAGTGCTTACTACGGGGTAAGTAAGCACCATACTAAAACACTTTACACATGTTATTTCACTTAATCCTCAGGACATCTTTATATGGTAGATATTAAGATCACTGTTTTTATAGTTAAAAATCTAAGGTTAATAGAAGACAAACTGCCCAAAATCATAAAGCTGTTAAGAACTGAAGTGATATTAAAGAGATTTGAGTTATGGTAAAAAGGAGAAGCTCAACTCTAAGGGGTTAAGGAAAGGATATTGGGTGGAGAACTAGCATTCATTTAACACCTACTTTGGTCGGATGCTTTATATACATACATACATATATATATATATATATGTACATAATATATATGAATGTAAAAATAAAAAATGCTTACCATGGATCCTAAGATTCCCTGAAACGCTTGCATAAAATCACTGTCATCGAGTCGATTCAACTCATAGCAACCCCTCCTTGGGTTTCCGAGGCAGTATCACTACGGAAGTAGATTGCCCAGTCTTCCTTCCAAGGAGTCGCTGGTGGATTTGAACCACCAGCCTTCTAGTTAGCAGTCACATGCCTTGGGCACTACGCCACCAGATGCTTTATATATATATATTAGTTTAATCTTGATGACTCTAGGAAATGGATTGAACCCCCATTGTACCCATGAAAAAATTGAGGCTTAGATTAAGTGCTTGCTCCAGGTCATAATAGCTGCTAAGTGACTGCTAACCAGAAGGCTGGTGGTTCAAACCCACCAGCCACTCCTCGGAAGGAAGGTTGGACAATCTACTTCCATAATGATACTGCCTCGGAAACCCAAGAAGGTGTCGCTATGAGTCAGGCCCAACTCCATGGCACATAACAACAACAACAACAGAAGAGCCAAGTTTAAAAACAAGTATGCAGGCAGTTCCTGAGTTACAAACGAGATCTATTTATGAGTATGTCTTTAAGTGTAATTTGTAGGTAAATTGGAACAAGTGCATAAGATTATTATTTAGCCTTACTTTAGTGCAAGAAGGGAGCCCTGGTCATATAGTGATTAAGGTGCTTGGCTGTTAACTGAAAGATCGGCAGTTTGAACCTACTGGCCATGGGAGAAAGATCTGACAGTCTGCTTCTGTAAAGATTTACAGCCTTGGAAACCCAATGGGGTCACTTTGAGTAGGAATTGACTCGATGGTAGTGAGTTTAGTTGGCTTGAGTTATATTACTTTTCAGAGAAGTTTGGTGGTAGAAGGAAGGAATGAAATCTTGGAATGAAGGTAGTAAATTATAGAAAAGTTATATTTTACTTTAAAAAGAAAAATCAGGAAAGTTAAGCAATTTTGGAAACAATGGGAAAGGTGCCTAGTATATAGTATATAGAGAAACTAGTATATAGAGAAAAATAATAATGGTAACCATAGCTGTTATGCTGTTGGACACTTAATATATGCTAGGAATTTTGCTAAGCACTTTATGTGCATTTTTTTATTTATGTTTCATAGTGACTAACACCTTTTTACAGGTAATAAAACTGAAGCTATGAAAAGTTGAGTAACTTGCCTAAATCACACAGTATGTTAATTACATTCATCATGTTGTTCAGCCATCACCATTCCCAAATTTTTCCAACACCCGTAACAGTGTTTTCAGTTTTGAATTATTACAAATAATGCTGCTATGACCATTCTCCTCAGTATCTTTTGGTGCATACGTGTGCACATTTCTGTTGAGTATATATCCAGGAGTGAAATTGCTAGGTCATAGGTAATGCAACTTTGTTAGATACTGCCAAATAGTTTTCCAAAGTGGTTGTACAAATTTACACCCCATTCATGAGGGTTCCAGTTGTTCCAGAACAGATTTTTGCCTGTGATTGGAGAAGTAATGGCTTAGAAGCAATATTGGGATTTAGGAAGAAGACAGACCCTACCTCCTATCCCTGAGACACTTGAGTTGCCTCCACTCCAGAAGGTTACAGGGGAGGGAATGACCTCAGCAGTCAGTAACATTTCATTTCAGGCAAAAAGTGGGGGGTTAGGCTGAAAGAGTTTCTGTGGATTTTTTAAGGAGTAGTATGAAGTTTGGTCAGGGGAGATAATACTGAAAACACTGTAGAAATGAGAATACAGGAGATAATATGTGAGTCTCTGGGGTTAAATTTTGGGTCTTGGACCAAGAGTGATGAGTATGTGAAGGAACATGGATGTCATAGGTGTTAAGATTTCAAAACCTCAATAATGCCAGTCACACATTTCTTTGTGTCACCTTTAATGCTTGTCTGTATCCTTTCTTCTATGTGACTGATAACAGAAAGTAGTTGAAACTTAACAAAGTGACGTTCATACATGAAAAGACTGGTAGTATTTCCCGCAAAATTAGTTTTTCTGTTTTGATTCAGCATTGTTGAGTATCTTTATTTTCAATATAACTTTGTGTTATGCTTTGAAATTCCTAGTCTATTACAGTGATTGGTATGGTTTCTAGGTTATTGCTTTATGGCAGAAAGTGAAAGTTATCTGTGCATTGGCTCTTCCCATACACATGTGACTTACGTATTCCCTGTGATGCTATCCGTGAACCTTGTTGAATGTAAAAATAAACAGTGCTTACCATGGATCCTATGATTCCCAGAAACTCTTGCATAAACTCACTGCCATTGAGTTGATTCAACTCACAGCGACTCCTCCTTATATTTCCAAGGCAGTATCCTCGGAAGGAAGGTTGGGCAATCCTACTTCCGTAGTGATACTGCCTTGGAAACCCAAGGAGGGGTCGCTATGAGTCGGGGCCGACTCGACGGCACATAACAACAACAACAAACAACATCTCTGTGGAAGTAGATTGCCCAGTCGTCCTTCCGAGGAGTGGCTGGTGGATTTGAATGGCCAGGCTTCTGGTTAGCAGTCAAATGCCTTGGGCACTACGTCACCAGAGCTCCCCTCTTGCATGTTGTTGTTGTTATGTGCCGTCGAGTCAGCCCTGACTCATAGCGACCCCTCCTTGGTTTTCCGAGGCAGTATTACTACGGAAGTAGGATTGCCCAACCTTCCTTCCGGGGAGTGGCTGGTGGGTTTGAACCGCCAGCCTGCTGGTTAGCAGTCAAGTGCCTTAGCCACTACGCTACCAGAGCTCCCCCCCTCTTGCATAGTGGGCTTTATATAAGGCAATGTTTCCCAGCCCTAGCTGCACATCTGTTAGAATCATCTGGGGAGCTTTAAAAACAAATGAAAAAAAAAGTACTGATACCTGAGCCCCCCATGGAGTATTTCTCTGTGTTAATAGCTTACCAGGTGATTCTGACTTGTTGCCAGAGTTGAGAACCACATGAATGAGAATTCACTGATAAATACAGTGAATGTGTATTTATTAGGTGCCCTAATGGTGTAGTGGTTAAGGCACTCGGCTGCTAAACCAAAAACATCAGAGATTTCAACACACCAGCAGCTCCACAAGACGACATAGCATTCTGCTTCCATAACGATTTACTGCCTTGGAAACTATGGGACAGTTCTGCTGTATCCTACAGGGTTACTATGAGATCAAATCTATTCTATAGCAATGGATTGGGTTTGGATTTGGGTATATTTATTAGGATCTTTCAAGTTATACAAGAGCCCTTGGTTAAGTTGTCTTAAGTTATGACTTAATGAAGGATACAGAGGTTAGGAAGAAAGCACAGGAAACTATCTCAGTAGCTGAAGAATAAGCATTCGGGATACTGTAACAACTCTGGTAGTCTACCATTCTCATGACTGATCTGCTCTGTGTACCAACTTTTTTGTATGCTACACAGCTAGACTCTTCTAGAGATAGGATCTGATTGGGTTGGCTAGTCACTAACAAACCCATATTGGGGTTGAAATTGCCTTTCAAGATACATTATGGGACAGCCTCTGGTTGGCAACTTTTGACTCAGGTTCTAATCCCTGGTCTGTCAGTTTTGTCCAGGATGTCACCTCCATAATTCAAAGCATTTCAGTCTATGTTAGGAATCGCAGAAAGAGGCAGTGTAATTGGCAGATGCTCTGAGGCTTCTTAGAAGGGGCAGTACAAATGAATGGATATCTTTAGAGTTCATGATCTCTCTGGTATAATTTACTTTGAAATACTTGCCTAAAGTAAGTAAGAAACTTGATGAAAATATGGTGAAATTTTTTCTAGTGTTGCTATAAAAAGCTAGCTTGTTAAAGTTTTGTCATTTAAATTGGAAAACTGGCTCCTCAATGGTAAAACACATTTTAAGACAACCAGTGTAAGTAGCAATCTATGGTGGATAATAAAAATTAATATAATTTGAATATGTGGAGAGGAAAAGTATAACTCAATCCTGTAATTTCTCCTGAATGAGACTGTTACACATCTGCTCCCCACTTAATTAAATATCTCATTATCCAATGTTTTGCATCTAAGGCAATAGTAAAAAAATTACTACCTGACTGTTTTTCACATAGGAGTTCTAGTGGTGTAATGCCTAAGGCATTTGACTGCTAACCAGAAGGCTGGCGGTTCAAACCCACCAGCCACTTCTCAGAAGGAATATTGGGCAGTTTATTTCCATAGTGATACTGGCTTGGAAACCCAAGGAGGGGTCACTAGGAGTCGGATCTGACTCGACAGCAGTGATTTTGGTTTTTTTTTTTTTTTTTTGCATATTAACAGTGTATGCCTGAGGTGTGAGGCAATGGTAAGGCTGGCTCTGATGGTTAAACATGTGTCAACTTGGCTGAGCCATAATTCTCAGTGGTTTGGCAGCTATGTAATGATGAAATTTGGCAGTTGTGTAATGATGTAGGCATTGTTCATTTTGTGACCTGATGTGGTCACATTCTTGCATAATGCCAATTTTAGCCTAATGACCTATTCTTTGGAACCTAACCATGTTATGTGAGGAGTGGGTGTACACAGTTGACAGATATTAAGTTCTCAAAGCCAAAGCATGAGCTACATACTTAATATAGATATGGCCCAGCTGGTTTTGGATCTTTTCTCAGTCATTCTGAAACTCAGCGAAGGTCTCTCATATCATTAGGTTAACTGCTTCTGCTATATCCCTTGAGCCTGGCTCTCTAGTTCAGCCTATTTCTTCATATTTCTATTGTTGTTGTTGTTATGTGCCATCAAGTTGGACCCGACTCATAGCGACCCCTCCTTAGGTTTCCGAGGTGGCATTATGGAAGTAGATTGCCCCATCTTCCTTCCGAGGAGTGGCTGGTAGGTTTGAACCTCCAGCCTTCTGATTAGCAGTCAAGTGCCTTAGGCACTATGCTACCAGAGCTCCCTCATATTTCTAAATAACCTATTTAATACTTTTAAGTACATCAAAGTCAACATGTTAAAAAATAGTTTATCTTTGCCAAATTAATTTTTTCTCTTGTATTCCTAATTTCAGTTAAGAAATTGAGTATCTTACCTCAGGATCATCTTTAAAGTATCTTCTACATCCAAACAAGTACTGTGGATTCTACCTCATTCTTTCACATGTTCATTCAAAAAAATGTTTTGGTACCTATTATGTGCTAGAGGTAGTATTAGACATTGGGGGCACAAAGATCAATAAGATATGAACAGGTGTTATATAGAAGAAGAAACACTAAAACAAGCACATGAAGAGATGCTCAAATTAATTAACTATCAAATAAATGCAAATCAACAATGAGATAACATTTTACACTCTAGATTCTTGTTGTTGTTAGGAGCCATTAAGTTGGCTCCTACTCATGGTGACCCTATATACAACAGAACAAAAAACTGCCCAGTCCTGTGCTAGTCTCACAGTCCTTGCTATACCCGAGCCCATTGTTGAAACCACTGTGTGAATCCATTTCGTTGAGGGCCTTCCCATTTTTCACTGACTTTACCAAGCATGATATCCTTCTCCAGGGAATGGTCCCTTCTGACAACATGACCAGAGTAGGTGAGGTGAAGTCTGGCCATTCTTGCTTCCAAGGAGTGTTCCAGCTACACTTCTTCCAGGACAGATTTGTTCATTCTTCTGGGAGTCCATGGTACTTTTCAGTATTCTTTGCCAGCCCCACAACTCAAAAGCATCAACTCTTCTTTGGTCTTCCTTATTCATTATCCAACTTTCTCACATGCGTATGAGGTGATTGAAAACACCATGGCTTGCGATAGGCACATCTCAGTCTTCAAAGACACATCTTTGCTCTTCAGCACTTTACAGAGGTCTTTTGCAGCACATTTTCCTAGTGCAATACGTCCTCTGATTTCTTGATTGCTACTTCCGTTGGTGTTGATTGTGGAAACAAGTAATATAAAATCTTTGACAACTTCAGTCTTTTCTCCATTTATCGTGATGTGCTTATCTGCCCTGTTGTGAGGATTTTTTATTTCTTTATATTGAGATGCGATCCATACTGCAGACTGTAGTCTTTAATCTTCATCAGTAAGTGGTTCAATTCATCTTCACTTTCAGCAAGCAAGGTTGTGTCATCTTTACATCACAGGTTGTTAATGGATCTTCCTCCAGTCTTGATGCCACATTCTTCTTCATATAGTCCAGCATCTCAGATTATTTGCTAAGCATATAGATTGAATAAGTATAGTGAGAGGATTCAATCCTGACGCCCTCCCTTCTTGATTTTAAACCATGCAGTGCCCCCCTGTTCTGTTCAAATGAGAGCCTTCTCGTCTATGTCCAGGTTCCTGATGAGCACAATTATGTGTTCTGAAATTCCCATTCTTCTCAATGTTATCCATAATTTGTTATGATCCACACA
>NW_006922298.1:397020-397898 GCF_000298275.1 Orycteropus afer afer | reverse complement strand
ATATTTGTCTGTAGAATCTTTCAGTATTGCAATTTGAGGCTTGAATTTTTTCTTCAGTTCTTTCAGCTTGAGAAATGCTGAGTATGTTCTTCCCTCTTGTTTTTCTAACTCCAGGTCTTTGCACATTTTGTTGTAATAAATGACTTAAGCTTCTCAAACTGCTCTCTGATACCTTCCGTTCAGCTCCTTTATTTTGTCATTTCTTCCATTTGCTTTAGCTCCTCTCTGTTCGAAAACAAGTTTCAGAGTCTCTTCTGACATCTATTTTGGTCTTTTCTTCCTTTGCTGTCTCTTTTGTTTCTTCATGGATAATATTCCTTATGTCATCTCATAGTTCATCTGGTTTTCAGTCATTGGTGTTCAGTGCATCAAATCATATTATTTTGATGGTCTCTAAATTCAGTTGAGGTATAATTAAGGCCATATTCTGGCTCTTGTGCACTTGTTTTAATTGTCTTCAGCTTCAACTGGATCTTGCATATAAGCATTTGGTGATCCTGGCCTTGTTTTGGCTGAAGATACTGAGCTTCTCCCTTGTGTCTTTCCACAGTTATAATCTATCTGATTCCTTTGTATTCCATCTGGTGAAGTCCTTGTGTATAGCTGTCATTTATGTTGTTGAAAAAGGTATTTGCAATGAATAAGTGGTTGATATTACAAAATTTTACCATGTGATCTCCAGCATCATTTCTGTCACCAAGGCCATATTTTTCAACTACGAGTGATTCTTCTTTGTTTCCAACTTTTGCTTTCTAGTCACCAGTAATAATCGATACATCTTGATTGCATGTTGTGGTAGTTCAGTTGGTTTGCTAACTTGGCTGGGCCTGGTTAAGTGGCTGGGCAGTTGGATTTAGTATTATCCATGATGAGACTGG
>NW_006922298.1:391988-395247 GCF_000298275.1 Orycteropus afer afer | reverse complement strand
AGTAGATTGCCCAGCCTTCCTTCCAAGGAGTGGCTGGTGGGTTTGAACCGCCAGCCTTCTGGTTAGCAGTCAAATGCCTTAGACACTATGCTACTAGAGCTCCTTCACTGACAATAGATACTTGAAATGTAGTGGATGTACATCATAGAATATTGTGTAGCAGTTATGAACAGTGGGTTGGATAATAACACAAATTGATACAAAAGCATAAAGCTTTTTGAAAAAAGGTAAAAACAAAATGATCAATGCCAAAAAATAAGAAAAACAAATGAGAAATTAAACAAATTAGAATGACATGTACATGTTACAATAATATACATTTTGTAAGAATTAAGACAGACAAAAAGATGCAAAAAGATATTTATTAAACATTCAGATAGCTACTTATGATGGAATGAGAGTGATATTTGGAGATTAAAGGATATAAATGAATAAAGCAGTCAGTTTTAATGGAAGAAGGACAAAGAGGAACAAGACTAAATTATTGTCTTCAAGGAATGGACTCTAGTAGATGAAACAAGTAAACATTTACACTAAAAATAAGAGAAATGTAAAAGTTCTTATGGGAGCAAGGAAGGAGTCATTTAACTGCCTATAGAAAGTAAGGGTTCTTCATTATATTTTTTAAATCCATTTAATTCTTCAAAAAATATTTGTTAAGCATCTACCATGGGTTATAAACTTACCTTGCCAAGTTGTGGTACATTGTATTTTTGCTCCCAAGTACTTACTGTATTTTTTGCAAATAATGTGCCTGTGTAAATAACATATACACATATAACATGCATAATGCACATAGGAACCTAACACTCGGGGGGGTGGGTTGTGTGGTTTGCAAAAAACTCCAAACAACCATATAACATTCATGTTATTTGCATATAAACACAGTACTCCCTCTTCCTGTGAGAGGATTATACACCCTGCCCAAATTTCTTGCTCCTTCCCTCTGCAAGAGAATGACATCTCTCAAGTAGGGGTGCTCCTTTAGCCTGAGTCCTGGAATAAGATGACACCTGGAACAGGAGCAGAGTTTTCAACAACCTGAAGCCAACAAGTAATGTGAGCTAGAAATAAATTTTATTGTACACCATTGAGATTCTGGAGGTCATTTGCAACTGCAACAGTGGTAGTACAAAAATATATTAAAATGAGTGAAGAATAAGCATTTGATTGACTTATTGCCTATGTAAGAGAGACAGGCATATAATACCCTGTTATGAATACATAATAGTATGTAAGAGGAGCTGTGGGAGCCTGGGGAAGTCTGGGAACTCTTTAGAGCAGACATTTGAACTGGGTTGTGAAGTCTGAGTGGGTGTGTAGTAAGCCTGGTACCCCATAGATCACCTACACAGTCAACCATAGGCAGGGGACAGTGATTTGTTTTCCATAATTAAATGGGATTAAATTGAATCTCACAGATAAACAAAGGTGGTAGATTTTTAAAAACATGGTATACAAATATAAAACTGTCATGGGCAAGAAATTACTAGATAAATATCATTTGTGTTTTGGCAGTGATGAGAGTATAATTAAAGGGAAATATGAGCTCTGTCTTAATCTAATTGAAAAACAAATCTTGTATTTATCGTGAAAAAGCCAGTAGGTGTTAATCAGAACATAACTTTATGAGCAAAGAAAATATAGCTGTTTTTACTCATCTGAACTAATGGAGGGAAAGAAGCGACATAGATAATGGAAAAATCTTATTTATATTTAACTTTGGAATGTATTTTTATATTTGTTTTCCAGCAAATAGCAAAACCTGAAATTTTGACCCCCATGCATAAATTCATAATAAATTTCTTACCCTTAATTATTTAAAGCAGACATCTACATTTTCACCCTTGTGACTTAGGAACTGCATCAGACAGAGCTGTGAAGCTGGCATGTGTGGCCTCTCTTCTCTACTTGTTCTCTTTTGGATCTTGCGTGTTCTCCAAAATCTTTACTTTTCTAATGCAGATCAGAATACTTTATCCCTAAGGCACTTGACTGCTAACCAGAAGGCTGGCGGTTCAAACCTACCAGCCACTCCTCGGAAGGAAGGCTGGGCAATCCTACTTCTGTAGTGATACTGCCTCAGAAACCCAAGGAGGGGTTGCTATGAGTCAGGGCTGACTCGACGGCACATAACAACAACAACAACAACAAATACTTTCAATAATTATTTATCACATCTTAACTGGAGTAGCAGCTCTTGTGTTGCTGTGGTTAAAGCATTGGGCTGCTAACCAAAAAATTGGCATCAAACTCACCACTTCTCTGCAGGAGAAACAGTCTGCTTCCATAAAGTTTTATAGTCTTGGTCATGGGGGACATCAAACTCAATTGGCATAACATACTACAAAAAACACTTTTCTACATCCTACTTCGGGGAATAGTGAATGAGGTCTTAGAAGTTGCAAGTGGCCATTTAGATCCCACCATGGAGGTGACTGCCCTACATCAGATCTTATCATGGTGATGTCCACATCATAGCTGCTTAAATCACTCAGAATCATGGTCCAGCAAAGTTGACACACAACCTTAACTATCACAAATCTTATACTGATTTTTGTGTGGATATAAGTTTTCATTTCACTGACATAAATACCCAGAAATGGAGTTGCTGGATTGTAATGTAAATTTTGTCATTGTTGTTATTGTTAAGTGCCACCGAGTCATCTCTGACTCATAGTGACCCTATGAACAGCAGCACGAAATACCGCCTGGTCCAGAGCCAGCTCCACGATTCTTGCTACACTTGAGCCCATCGCCGCCGCCACTGTGTCAACCCATCTCATTGAGGACCTTCCCCTCTTTTGTTGACCCTCCACCTTACCAACCATGACATCCTTCTCCAGGGGATGGTCCCTTCTGACAATGTGACCAAAGTATGTAAGACGAAGTCTGGCCATTCTCACCTCCAAGGAGCATTCTGGCTGCACTTCCTCCAGGACAGACCTGTTAGTTCTTTTAGCAGTCCACGGCACTTTCAGCATTCTTCACCAACACCACAGCTCAAAAGCATTCATTTTTCTTTGGTCTTCCTTATTCATTGTCCAGTTCTCACATGCATAGGAGGCAATTGAAAATACCATGGCTTGTGTCAGGTGCACCTTAGTCCTCAAGGAGACATCTTTGCTTTTCAGCACTTGAATCAGTCCTTTGCAGCTGATTTGCCCAGTGCTATATGTCTTCTGATGTCCTGACTGCTGCTTCCATTGGCATCGATTGTAGAACCAAGCAATGTGAAGTCTTTGACAATTTCAATCTT
>NW_006922298.1:390173-390858 GCF_000298275.1 Orycteropus afer afer | reverse complement strand
GTGATAAGCAACACACCTTGATTGCATGTTTGGTCAATTTCAGACTGCAAAAGTTGATAAAAATCTTCAATTTCCTCATCTTTGGCTTTGGTGGTTGGTACATAAATTTGAATAATAGTCGTATTAACTGGTCTTCCTTGTAGGCATATGGATATTATCCTGTCACTGACAGAATTGTACTTCAGGACAGATCTTGAAACATCATTTGTGATGAATGCCATGCCATTCCTTTTCAAATTGTCATTCCCGGCATAATAGATCACATGGTTGTCTGATTCAAAACGGCCAAAACCAGTACATTTCAGCTCATTAATGCCTAGGATATCAATCTAAAAAAATTATAAAGTAAATATGCTTAGTTATGTAAGAAACTGGTTCTTGGTAGATTCCCTTTTATTAATTTCTTGTTGCCATCATAAGAAATTATTATAGACTCGGTGGCTTAAAACAACATAAATTTGTTACCTTTCAATTTTAGAGATCTGAGTTCAAAGTCAGTTTTGTTGTTGTTAAGTGCCGTCAAGTCGTTTCCGACTCATAGCGACCCCACGCACAGCAGAACGAAACACTGCCCGATCCCGCGCCAGCCTCACAATCCCTGCTATACTTGAGCCCATCATCGTAGCCACCATATCAATCCATCTCCTTGAAGGCCTCCCCCTCTTTCGTCGACCCTCCACCCTAC
>NW_006922298.1:385536-386768 GCF_000298275.1 Orycteropus afer afer | reverse complement strand
CCCGGAGACCCGGTCCCTCTCGGGAGGGTAACAAGGGAAAGTGTTCAGTGCAGATCAGTGAATAAGCACAAGCCCGCCCGTGCTTACCTCGCTCCCCGTTTCTAAGCACTAGCCCGCCTGTGCTTACCTCGCTCCCGGGGACTAAGCAAGTCAGTTTTAGTGGAGTAAAATCAAGGTGTCCATATGCCTGCATTCCTTGTGGGCTCTTGTGGAGAATATAGTTCCTCTAGAGGTCGCCTACATTCATTGACTCATGACCCTTTCCTCCATCTTCAAAGTGAGCATTGGCTGGTCAAGTTTCTCATGCTGTATTAATATGACTCATCTCATTAGGAGTCAAATATCCCTCTGCCTCCCTTTCATAACTTCCCTTTTATAAGGATACTCATGACTGCATTGGGGACTCCCAGATAATCTTGATATCTTAACTTAATCACACATGCAAAATCAATCTTCAACTATGTAAAGTAGCATATTCACAGGTTCTGGAGATGCAAACATCTAACATCTCTAGGAAGCCATCTTGCATCGTACCACAGTCATTTTATTATTATGTTTTATCTTTCTGGCCCTGGTAATTTTCATTGCTCTGAAGTTGACTTTATCTGATATTGATCAAGCCAGCCCTGCTTTCTTTCTTTCTTTTTTTTCCCACAATACAAATTATTTTTAGAGCAATTTTAAGTTTACAGAAAATTGCAGAAAAAATACAGAGTTCCTATATACCACCTTCTCCCTCCCACAACACAGTTTCTACAGTTTCTCCTGTTATTAACATGTTGTGTTAGTGTGGTACATATGTTACAATTCATGAATCAATATTGATACATTATTATTCACCAAACTCAAAAACTCACTGCTGGCAAGTCTGATCTGACTCATAGTGACCCCTCCTTGGGTTTCCGAGGTGGTATCGCTGCAGAAGTAGATTGCTCAATCTTCCTTCCGATGTGTGGCTGGTGAGCTTGAACCGCCAGCTTTCTGGTTAGCAGTCAAATGTTTTATGCACTACACCACCAGAGCTCCCATATTCACTGATATCCATGATTTACATTATGGTACATTCTTTGTGTTGTATAGTTCTGTGGGTTTTGGCAAATACATGACATATGTCCATCATTACAGTGTTATACAGAATAGTTTCACTGCCCTTAAAATTCCACGCACTCCACCTATCTTCCCCTCATCCATCGTAAGCACTGATCTTTGAACTGTTAGTATAATATTACCTT
>NW_006922298.1:374839-385281 GCF_000298275.1 Orycteropus afer afer | reverse complement strand
AAAACACAGCTCACTGCCATCGAGTCAATCCCAGCGCATAGCTACCCCTCTTTTGGTTTCCAAGGCAGTATCATTACAGAAGTAGATCACCCAACCTTCCTTCTGAGGAGTGGCTGGTGGGTTTGAACCACCAGCCTTCTGGTTAGCAGTCACATGCCTTAGGCACTATGGTACCAGAGCTCCTACATCTATAAATAGGTACATAAAAATTCCCAGACTGTTAAAATACTTATGCATTTAGAATTTTTCACAAATAAAAATCATCACCTTCCTCAGTGACATAGGGCTTGACTGCTCTTTGAGTGGAAAATCACCAATTTGACATCAACTCACTGTTGCTACAAAAGGAATTCTTCTCAGGGTTTAGATCAGACCGGAGGTTTGCAGCCATGGCTAAATGGTGAAAACACTGAGCAACCTTTCAAAATTTCGATTTCATGGCAATGCTGGTAGCATATTTTGGAAGTGATAATGGTAATTGTGGCACAACATGAGAAATATAATCAATGTAATTGAACTATCACTGTGAAGGCAGTTGTATTGACACATGTTTTGGTATGTATATTTTTCACCACAATAGAAAAAAAAAAGAAAAAAAAAGCCATAAGATTTGATAGAGAAAAGTTGTATGTTATCTCTTTACTTTTCTGCCACTTTGAATTTATTTAATTCAGCTCAGTAATTTCAATTATTTATAACAATGAAATTCTGAAACTTGTGTTTGAATATGTAATACATTCACAGGATTCAAATTCAGAAGGCACAGAAAGGTATACTATGAAACTTAAGTTTCCTTTCCAAATATGTCCTAACCAGACCCTGTCCCAAGGCAACTACTAGTATACTTTCCTTCAGGAAGGCATCTATAAATTCACAGGCAAGTTTATACATTTTCAGCATCACTCCTCTTTTACTAGTTTTTGCATAACAGAACTTTGTTTTGCTCCCACAGAACATTGTATGAATAACCATATATTATTTAGCCAGTCTTCTTCAAACAGACATCTGGGTTTCCTCAGTTGTTTGATATTGATCGTGTTGTATCACGCATGCAGCTGGTATCTGAGGAAAATTTTTAGAGGCAGAACCGCTAGGTGAACTTTTTAAAATTATTATCATTCATTTTATTGGATATTGCTAAATTGCCTTCTCTAAAGGTGGTACTGATTTACTCTGCCATCAGCAAATTATCAGAACCTGATTCCCTAATGTCTAGTTCACTGGTTTTTTTTTTTTTTAATCACTGCTGAGGTAATAGATGACAAAAAAAAAAAGAGAAGAAATAACTCCAGCATTTCAGAGTGTAATTACATGTCTATTAAATTTGGTATTAAAAAACAATAATAATGAGCCAAATGCAGCATATTCTTTGTGATTCCTTTCTGGTATCCCATGATCCGGAATAAAGAATGCTCTAAGGAGCTTACTCAGTGGCAGAAAAAAAAATCATCACCTTATCCCTGTCCTCATCCTAGTTCATCTAAAAAACCCCAACTTTCTGCCTCCATCCTATATCTACTAATATCTATTAATATTGGTATCTATAGTTTTCATTTTGTTTAGCCAGAAGATGTAGTACTGGTTGGTGAGATATTGGCAATGGTGGCTGTTTTGGTTACTTCATGCCACTCTAACAGAAATGTCACATGTGGAATGGCTTTAACACACAGTTTATTTTCTTACAATTATGGAGTGTATAAGTCTGAGTTCAAAGTGCCAGGCTCTCCCTAGAGTGAAAGCGCCTTGACCTTGGACTTTACCTCTTCCTCTTGCTCCCGGCCCACTGAAACTAGAGGCATCTCTTCACTCAGGCAGCTGCTGGCTGCTGAGGCTGACAAACCCAAGGTCGACAAGTGAGAGGCACAGCCCCGACATTACCAAACAACATGGCAGTCATTGATTCAAGTCCGTTAAAAGTCCCAAGATCAGCAGAGCATGGCAGGCTGCTGAATGAAGACTCAGCTACATGCAGGGTCCAAGCATGGCAAAAAGCTGTAGACCATTCCTAAGGCTTCTTCTTGTATACAGGAAGCAGACCACATCCCTAAAGCACTACTCAGCTGCTCGCGGCAGATTCCACTATGGAGTTTATTGCCAGCCTCATCATGGGGAATAACTACCACCAGCTACCCAGCCACGCAAAACCAGGCCCAGCCAAGTTGACATATAACCTTACCTACTACAGCAGCATGCTAAAAAGATGGGGTTTCTAAGTTCCTAATACAGTGACTTCTCAGTGACATGGTTTGACAGCTCTGTGAGTGGAAACATCACAGATTTGACCTCAAGTACTCACTGTTGCTACAAAAGAGTTCTTTTCAGGGGTTAGATCAAAGCAGGGCTTTGCAGCCAAGGCTAAACACTGGAATCACTGAGCAACTTTCCAAAATTTCTATTTCTGAGGCTGCACCATGTTGTTGTTAGGTGCTTATGAATTGACTTCTGACACATAGCAACCCTACGTATAGCAAAGAAATAGTGCCATCTTCATAATCATTGTTATTATAATAAAGAGCCCATTATTACAGACACAATTTCAATTCATTGCTTTTTCGCTGACTGTATTTTACCAAGCATGATAATCCCCAGGGATTGATCCCTCCTGTTAAGATGCCCAAAGTAAGCAACGTGAAGTCTCTCCTTCATTTCTGAAAAGGAACATTTTGGTTGTATTTCTTATAAGACTGATTTGTTCATTCCTCTGGAAATCCATGATATTTTCAGTATTCTTCCCAAAAACTGCAGTCCAAGTGCATCAATTCTTCTTTGGTTGTCCTTTTTGGTTGTCCAGTTTGTACATGCATATGAAGCAATTGAAAATACCATGACATGGGTCAGGTGCAAGTGCACCTGAGTCATCAAAATGACATATTTGCTTTTTAAAGAGGTCTTTTGCACCATATTTGCCAATGCAATACGTCATTTGATTTCTTGACTGTTGCTTCCATGGGGGTTGGTTGTGAACCCAAATAAAATTAAATTCTTGACAACTTCAATACTTTTTCTGTTTATATTATGATGTTGCTTGTTGGTCCAGTTGTGAGGATATTTTTTTTCTTTATGTTGAAGTGTAATGCATACTGAAGGCTGTAATCTGTGATCTTCATCAGTAAATTCAAGTCCTTTTCATTTTTTGAGAAACAAGGTTGTGTCATCTGCAAATTGCAAGTTGTTAATGAGTCTTCCTCCAGTCCTGATATGTGTTCTTCATATAGTCCTTATTCTCAGATACTCGCTCAGTATACAGATTGAATAAATATGGTGAAAGGATACATGTCTGCTGCACACCTTTTCCAATTTTTTTTTTTTACCTTTTCCAATTTTAAACCATACAGTATTCCCTTATTCTGTTTGAAAGTATTGAAGTTGTCAAGGATTTCATTTTACTTAGATGTACAATTAACATCCATGGAAGTAGCAATCAGGAAATCAAATGATGTATTTGTGGTGTAGTAAGCTATTTAGTGTGGCTTTTCTAGCCATAAGTCTTTGTAAACTCTGTGGTGGAATTTGCTGTGAGCAACTGAGGAGCTCCCGATTGTAAAAGTTATCCACCTGGGGTATTTCTGTTGGGCGCAACACAAAGCAATGTTCTGGGAGGTTCCTGTCTCTCTCAGGTGCTTAGAATTCTGATGTTATGATTGGTTAGTTTGGCCACTCTGCCAGGCTCGAAAGGAGGCCTCCTAGAGGCAGAAGAAGTCTCTCTCTGACTGCTGCTTGAGGAAGATGTGCTGCTGAAAGAGACACACACTCCTGAAAGAGACACGCGCTGCTGGGAAAGAGATGCAAGAGACATGCATTGCTGAGTGAGACACCGAGAGAGACTCACTGGTGGGAGAGAGTCTGTGAGAGACTGTTCGGAGAGAGACTGTGGGCTGGGAGAGAGACTGAGCATTTTTCCTGAACTTGAATTGTAGCCTGGTGCTTCCCTAATAAACCCCATAATCTGTGAGTACTGTGTGGCCACTGCAGTGAATTATCGAACCCAGGAGAGAGGTGGTGGGTGCTTTGGGAGGAAAGGCTAGAGGGAGGCAGTATGTCTGGCTTTGCAGTAATAGGCCTTGGGCTATTGATGGTGATTCTGTCTTCCTCTTGTGGGGTTAGAGGAGGTCAGAACATGTGGCCTCCCTGCCCATTTTGCAGTATTGCATTGGGCAAATCTGCTATAAAAGACTTCTTTAAAGTGTTAAAAAGCAAAGATATCACTTTGAGGACTAAGGTGCACCTGACCCTAGCCATGATATTTTCAGTTGCCTCATATGCATGCGAAAGCTGAACAGTGAATAAGGAAGACCAAAGAAGAATTGAAGCCTTTGAATTTTACTATTGGTGATGAATATTGAATATACCATGGACTGCCAAAAGAATGAACAAATCTGTCTTGGAAGAAGAACAGCCACAAGCTTCTTAGAAGTGAGGATGGCGAGACTTTACTTTGGATATGTTATCAGGAGGGACCAGTCCCAGGAGAAGGACATCGTGCTTGGTAAAGCAGGGGATTAGCAAAAAAGAGGAAGACTCTCAACGAGATGGATTGACACAGTGTTTACAACAATGGACTCAAACATAGCAATGATTGTAAGGATTGTGCAGGATGAGGCAGCATTTCGTTCTGTTGTACATAGGGTCGCTGAGAGTTAGAACCAACTCATGGGCATCTAACAACAACAACATGGAAGTATGTGGATTTACCAGTAATTTTACTTGTCAGTTGTTCTTTCTTCCTGATGGTCCAGGATTTCTTTTACCATCTCCTTTCTCCTTAGAGAAATTCCTTTAGTCATTCTTCTAAGGTAGGTTTGCTTTTAGTTTTCCTTTATCTGAAAATATCTTGATTTCTGTTTTATCAGTGATATTTTTATTGGATATAGAACTCATGGTTGACAGTTCATTTAGCGTTTGAAAAATGTTTTGCAAGTTTTGGCCTCCATGGTTTCTGATGAAGAATCTGCTTTCATTGAGCTGTTTTTCTCTAGGGTTTTCTACCCCCCCCCCATCATTTTTCTTTTTCTATAATTTCCATGTTTGTCTATGATGTGTCCTGATGTGGATTTCTTTGGATTTATCTTGTTTGGGGTTTGGTCGCCTTCTTGAATCTGTATATGTATGTATTTATTTATTTATTTTGCCAAATATGGGGAGTTTTCAGCCATTGTTTCTGAAACAGCCATTTTACTATTGAGGTTTTTTTTTCATTCCAGACTTTGTATTTTTCAGTTTTACATTCTGTTTGTTTCCTTTTTTTTAATCTTTTATTTCCTGAGACTTTCTGTTTTGTTACTGATACTATTTTTTTTAATTGGCTTCAAGAATGTTCATAATTATGCATTGAAACATTTTTATGATGGCTGATTTAAAATCCTTGTCAGATAATTCTAATGTCTCTCTCACCCTGATGTTGATTTCTTTTGATTTTCTTTTCTTATCCAAGTTGAGGTCTTTCGGGCTTTTGGTATAATGAGTAATTTTCAGTTGATAATTGGATATTTTGGGTATTATGTTATGAGGCTCTGGATTTTATTTAAACCTTTAAACAATCTCTGCAATAATGTATGCATTGAAATTCCTAGCTTAGTATTTGAATGATGAAAGAAAATACTTGTACACATAAAAAGTAGGGAAACCAAATGAATAATGTTACATTCTGTACTTTTAAAGTTTATTTTTGTGATGAAAAAAGAAATCAGAATAATTCTAAGAAGAAGCAAAGCTTTAAGTAATTATTCGTATCAATATATCGATAGTATCACACAATAAGTTTCAATTCTGCTTGCATGAGACTACTGATATTCACTGTCATGAGAACGATACTACTGATGTTCACTGTCATGAGAACAAAGGTTATCAGTCCAGTGGCATGAAGGAGGTGAGACTAAAATTGGAATCTGAGGGTCAGAAGTAATAGCCAAGAAATATGTTGTTGTTAGCTGCTGTTGAATTGACCCTCAACTCATGGTGACTACTATCTTCCATTTATCTTGTTGTTGTTGTGTGCCGTCAAGTCAGACCCGACTCACAGCGACCCTTCCTTGGGTTTCTGGGGCGGTATCACTACGGAAGTAGATTGCCCAACCTTCCTTCCCAGGACTGGCTGATGGATTTGAACTGCCAGCCTTCTGGTTAGCAGTCAAGTGCCTTAGGCACTATGCTACCAGAGCTTCTTTCCATTTATCTAGTACTCTACAGTTTATAAACTTTTTAATCTATTATTTTGATTCTTAGAACAAAATTTTCAATAAGAGAAATACTATCTAAGGTATATATCTGTTTGTTAAGATAAAAGATACTTACAATAAATTTTAGTTGTTGTGGCACTGGATCATTTGGGTCCCCAAATGCTTCAGAGAATCCAAAACCAAAAACCAAACTTAATGCCATTGAGTTGATTCTGACTCACAGTGGCTCCCAATGGGTTTCTGAGGTGGTAAATCTAGACAGAAGTAGATTGCCCCATCTTTCTTCTGCAGAGCAGCTGATGGGTTTGAACTGACAACCTTCTGGTTAGTGGTCAAATCCTTAGGCACTGCACCATCTAGGAAGACTTACTTGACTAGAGCCAGAGTGTGTATGGAGTGGGGTAGAATGAAGGTTGTTTGCTTAACAAAGCAAAGTGCTTGAGCAAAGAACAAAGCAGTGTTTGAGAAAGGTTAATCCAGCATTCATGTATATTTATTTAATCTTGTTTTAAAACTATAGTAACTGAATTCTAGACTGACAACATCTGGAAAAATAATCTATTATTGGAGTGTTACAATTTTGCATAAAAATAGGATGCCCTCAGTATTCCTCTCCCACATCTCCCCAAGGTAGTAGTTGTTGTTATGTGCCCTCGAGTCATACCCAACTCATAGCAACCCTTCCTTGGGTTTCTGTGGTGGTGTCACTACAGAAGTAGATTGCCCAACCTTCCTTCCTTCTGAGGAGTGGCTGGTGGCTTTGAACTGTCAGCCTTCTGTTTAACAGTTAAGTGCCTTAGGCACTATGCTACCAGAGCTCCTAGACTTATTTATTTATTGTTGTGGTGAAAATATATACAACAGAACATAGACCAATTCACTGATTTCAGCATGGATAATTCAGTAAAATTAACTACATTTTTCAAGTTGTGAAACCATTCTCACTATCCTTTCCAAATTTGTATACCACCATTAACATAAACTCTGTAACCTCTAAGCAAAAACTCCCCCTTTCCCTCTTCTTCTCACTCCTGGTAACCACTAATATAGATAATACACTTGAGTGGGAATTTGAAAACGTTTCTGGTGCCATATGCTTTTTTTCTCATAAAGTGAAATGAAACGTGTATAACCTCTTGGCTTTTTGGGCAGTGTATCATCTTCAGTAAATCAAAGGCAGCTTCTTTCCCAGGTGTTTTTCTGCCTTCCATGAAAGATCACTGCTAAGACTTGTATCTTTTGACTCATCTGTCTCATTGAAAATGTTGTATATCCTTCCTACAACATTAACATGAGTACTTGCTGAGGCATAGTATATATTCAATGCATTAATTCTCTTCTCTTTTCCAGTTACTTTGAAAACAGTTAAGTATTCTGTTATTAAACAAAAGCTGATTGTTCAGATCTACCCAGAGGTGCCTCAGAAGAAAGGCTTGGCAGTCTACTTCTGAAAGGTCACAGCTTTGAAAACCATATGTGCATTTCTATTCTGACCCACATGGGGTTGCCATGAGTTGAGATTGACTCAGTGGCAACTGGTTTGGGTTTTTAGAGGTTTTTTTTTTTTTTTTATTTTAACCTGTTGCTAATGTATTTTGTACAGGTATTATTTTGTCAACAAATTTGTCTTTAGATTATCACATTTTTACAGATGTCCTGCAGGCTACTACTTTCTCTGAGCATTCCTTAATCTTTAACTTCCAAGTAAATACCAGATGCTGTGCACCATTTGAAGTTCAGTTGTGATGGTACAAAAGTTTAAGCGCTTGGCTGTTAACCAAAAGGTCTGGAATTGAACTTGGCTTTCAGCCAAACAAAAGACAGGCATATGAGCTGAACATTTACAGTAGATAGATATACTCCTTGGAGAGAACAATTATGGGAGAACAGAAGGGCTGCTTATGCACAGGGAGACAGCTCAGGAGGCAGGAGTGCATGGAGGGAAGAACACAGGGAAGAGGTAACTATGGGGAGGAAGTGGGAGGGGAGTTGTTGCATTATGGTAAATTGTACTCAATGTCATGAGACAAAGTATATGTGAGCTGCTGTATGGAAAGTGTATTTGCACTGTAAACTTTCACCCAAATCACAATTTAAAAGAAAGAAAGGCCTGCTGATATACTTCTGAAAATCTTCTTGACAGCTACGGGTTTATGCATCATTTAAAATTAAATCTTTAATATGGAAGAAACTGGTTCCTTGATAAGCCATTGAATCAACCAGTCCTAAAGTCTATCCTGCTTCTAGCTTCCTGTTTTATGAGAGAATAGATTATTTTCATTTTTGACACCAGTTTGAACTGGGAATTCTGGAACTTTAGCCAGCAGCATCTTAAATGATACCTACTATATAGGAGGGAGCTCTGGTAGCATAGTGCTTAAGGCACTTGACTGCTAACCAGAAAGCTGGTGGTTCAAAGCCACCAGCCTCTCCTCCGAAGGAAGGTTCGGCAATCTACTTCTGTAGTGATACTGCCTTGGAAACCCAAGGAGGGGTCGCTATGAGTTGGTCGGACCCTATGGCACATAACAGCAACAACAACACTATATAGGAGCTCTGGTGGCCTAGTGCCTAAGGCATTTGACTGCTAACCAGAATTCTGGCAGTTCACACCCACCAGCCACTCCTTGGAAGGAAGACTGAGCAATCTACTTCCTTAGAGATACCACCCTGGGGTCACTATGAGTGGGATCCTACTTAGCGGCAGTGAGTTTGTTTTTTTTTTTTTAAAAAAATATAGGATTGTTTTAGAAATTAAAATACTCAGTGAATGTAAAGCACTCCCTTATAACACATGTGCCTTTAACTTCTATAGAACATCCTGTTTTCAGATATCCATTACGTTTTCAGGGACATTATATTGAGGTATAGCATAGGCAACCAGTTGCCACCACTACTATCAAACTGTATAACTGTTCTATCATCCATCTGCTGGTTCTCTTCCTTTCACAGTTATGGTGAACCTCTGCTATTATCTTTCATTCTGCTTCTATTCTTTCTTATCTCTTCTATTTCTTATTACTTGTACTTTTTTTTGGTATCTCTATGGAAGTAGATTGCCCAATCTTCTTTCGAGGAGTGGCTAGGGGGTTTGCACTGCCAACCTTATGGTTAACCATCAAATGCCTTAGGCACTACACTGCCAGAGCTCCCGTCTCTAATAGGTTTTGATTTTATTTGTGGACTTTTGTTGTTGTTCTTGTCATGTGTTGTCCAGTCGGCTCTGACTCATAGCGACCCAATGTACAACATAACAAAACACTGGTTGTGTGCAATCCTCACAATCCTTGCTATAGTTGAACCCATTAATAAATTAAATTATGTTTGTATTTCATAACCCTTGTATTTCATAACAAAACAAATTTCAGATAAAGAGGCCTCTCTGAGGTGTAAAGTTGGCTTGTTCATGTATAGTAAAGTATAAACAGAAGGATGCTCTTGAATATGCTAACTTTGCCCCACTGCTCTGAGTTTTAACCCTTCAGAAAAGTGGTTATTTGTAGGCCAAATAAAAATCAAAAGATTTAGTAAACATATGATTACTTCAGTTTTGGACCTTGAAACTTACCACTTGTCCTAGGATAGGCTGCTTTGATCTGAGGATGATTTGCTATCTTTAATTTATACCAAAACATGTACCCGATACAAGGCTGGGGGTAAAGTGGATACAAAGATGCTAAGATCATTTTCCTACAAGAAAAATAAAATCTGTGGGGTTTGAAGTAAAGTGAAAAACATCTAATTAGAAAGGAAAAACTGCATGAAAGGAGTACCTTATCAAGTAGTTCTAAGGATGGCTAGGATTTTGGTAGAAGACATTCCTGGGAACATTATGAATAATGACAGGGAGACAGGCAGTTGAATTTAGCCAGATCAAAGACTTCATGAAGGAAAGTAGTGAAAGAATTCCTGAAGGAAGAAATGACAAGACTAGAAAAGCCATAGTACATTTCCTCACGATGGGGGTCAGAGGAGGAGAGAGCAGTATCTTTTTCATGTTTTATTCCTGGTACCTAGCACAAAATCTGACTTTTGTTGAAGGAATAGGAAAAGATATAAATAAAATGCATATTATAAGTGTCTTTTTTTTATCATCACCATTTTCTGATTTATATATTTAGACCATCTTTCAGGTAAACCATTCATGTATAAGAACAAAATTTCTTATTTTTGTATCTTCCTTTTACTTTCTTGAAAGTATAATGCCTATGTATTCCTCTGCAGTGGCATAAACAAAGTCTTGTCTAGTTCTGCTGCCCTCAGGTA